>NC_025998.2:87704897-87863225 GCF_000442705.2 Elaeis guineensis
CCCGATTATTTAGAGACCGGATGGGGGGAGAGGCCCTTGCAACGGCCCTTACATGCCCCCACAGTCCTGTTAGGAACAGGAGAAAAATCTCATCCTAGCATGAGTTGAAATTGACTGTATCGAAAACAGGAGGAGAATCTCATCCTGACACAAATGAAGACCTGATCATTCAAGATCGGATGAGGAGAAAAGCTTCCTCAATGGCTCTTCTACATCCCTACAACCCCGCTAAGAGCAGAGGGAAAACCCTCATCTAAATATATAAAAAAAGGGGGGAGATAAAAAGGGAAAGCGACGAACTACACCAGTGATAAAGAAAAAATAAACTACATCAAAGATACAAGGGACCTCATCTCAACGAGGAAGGAGACTCTTTTTAAAAACCCTCAATCTCTAAGAGGGACTCAACACAGGCTGAGGAAAAATCGACTTCCTCAAGGTAACGAGAAGTTTGGACTCTCAAGCTCGAGCATCGAGAGGAAGCGTCAAACTCAAATGGCCTCGAAAAGATCTTTGGTCATGAACAAAAAGGGCAAATCAACACGACGATGACTCGGAATCTTCAAACAACATCGACATTGAATAAGACAAAAGACAAAAGTAGTTTGATAAACAACAACTCAAAGCAAGAGTAGACAAGGTAATGAGAAAATTCTTTTTCATTTCATCAGTAAAGTGTGCATTACAAAGCCTTTGAAGGCCAAAAAAGAAAAATGACAAGAAACAAAAAGAATACATGGAAAAGCAAAAGGTAAAAAAAAAAAAAAGCTCTAAGGAAGCCTAGCTTCTTCCGACTTTGAAGTCTCGGTTCCAGCCATTATCAGGGATTGCTTTAAGTTCTCAACTTCTTCCTCCAGTTCCTTCTTTCTTAACAGCATCTCTCGATATATTTGGTGGAATCGCCGGCTCTCGCTCTCCGACTCCCGAAGCCTCTTCCTCAGAACCTCAGACTCCGCCTCGGCATCCTTGATTGCCTGCTGCTCGTAGGCCAACTGAATCTTCAGTCGCTGCAGTTCGGCCTTCTCCTGCCCGAGGGCTATGGACAGTTCTTCCATGATCCCCCTCAAGGAGCGAAGCTCGTCGGGGCCTGGTACTGAAGCAGCCTGGACTCTCTCAGACAACTACCTTTGAAGGCGGGCAACTTCGTCGGTCACTGTCCTGAGCTTCCCTCGGTAGTCGTCTACTTGTCCGCACCAGCCGACTTGGTAGGCGTTGTAGTTTGCCTCGGCATCCTGCAACTGCTTCTGGAGGTCGAAGAATTTCTTCAACCAGTTCCGATCGTGGTCGGCCTGAGTTGCAAGCCAGGATGAGCTCCCTTCCAATTGATCGATCTTCTCCCATGCGGCCGCCAACTCAACCTCGAGGGTGCTGATCTTGGAAGCCTGAGCCCAAGATCGATCACTGGCGCACTTCTGGAGTTCCTCAAGCTCCTTCATGAAGTTGGCCTTTCTCCAGGTGTAGTCCATGAAGCCCTTTTTATGGAGGTCCCAAAGGCGAGTAACCTCCGCGGTGGCTTCCGCATGATTCTTCCTCAGTCGGTGAAGTTTGTCGTCCAACTTCTTTGATTTCTTCATTAGGTGACGAACTTTTCTTTTGAGATCCCGGATCATGGACTTCAAAAGGATCCCCTGCGGTAGGGGAAGAGCTTCGGTAGGGTACTATTGTTGGAAAACAAGAGTGCCACAACACAAATCAGTGTAAGAAAATAAAAGAGAAGAAGAAAAAGGAGCTCTCTGTAAAGAAGAATCCGATTTCATTGATTAAATAATTTTTAAGTACAAAAGAATGAAGAAAAATTACTACAAAATAAAAATACAAAATTAGAGGTTTCGGACCTCTGGGACAAAAGTGGAGGGGCTCGGTGCCCCCGGAAGGTCGGTCGTGGCAGCTGCAGTAGTTGAAGAGGTCCCGACTGGAGGAGGACCGGCAGCGGCTTTGGAAGGTCCGGCTTCATCGTCGGATGCCTCATCCAGAAAGCCGAGGTCCAATTCGGAAAACTTTTCGGCCACCTTCTCCTGGTAGAGCTCGAAGCCCATGATGAAGGCATCCTGGCCGAATTGGACCTGCAGATCCTCCATCTCGGAGGAGGTCTTGAACTCCTCCACTGCTCGGGCCCCTGCCTTCGAGACTAGGGATGGGATCTCCGCCTTCAGCTCGGAGACCTGCGCCTTCAGCTCGGAGACCTCGGCCTCTGCCTTCTTTCTTTCCTCCTCCAAGGCGGCCCTCAGATCGGACGAGGTTTGCCCCTCCTCCTGCAATGCCTCCTGGAGACTTGCGACCTCGGCGATCTTCTCCTTGAGGCGAGTGGCCTCGGCCAGACGACCTTCCTCCGCCTAGGCTACCTCCTTCTTGGCGTTCTTCATCACCTCGATGTTGGCAATGAGCTGGTGTCCAATCTGCAAGAGCGGCGGGAGAGTCAATATAAAAGCTAAGGAATAAACTAAGTAAAGAAGCGAGAAGAAGAAAAAAGTGAATTGACCTACCTCGAGAAAGGATCCCAGAGAGTCCCAGACCCGCTGCTCAGGATCAGCATGGACGATCCTGTGGATGACCTCGGGCAGAATGCACCCTCCGACCAACCTCTTTATTAAATCCCTATTGTTGAAGGGATTTTCTCCTGAATCTTTCTCGGAGCCGTCGGCCCCCTCGATGGCAGCCTTGTGGCTGTGGCTCTTGCGGGCCAGGATCTTCTTCCTCCTCCTCCTTTCGGCCCCCGGTGCCCCCTCGGGATGAGCCTCTGGAGCGGGAACCTCGGTCGGGGGGCTCCTTGAAGAGGCTCGGGGGACTTCGGGCTTGACGTCAGAGGGGGCGTCGATGGCAACGGCCACCTGGACAGGCACGGTCGAGCTCATCTCTTCTGTCCTAGGTCTCTTCGCTGACCCCGAAGTCATAGCGCCTTTTCTCTTGTGGGTCTTGAGACCCTGGACTAACCTCCAAGCCACGCCTGTGTCCATGTCTGCAATAAAAGAAGATCGACACGGCTCAAAAATAGAATAAGAGAAAGGGGAAGCAGCGAAAAAAAAATATAATAATAATAGTACTGACAGGGTTAAGAGGGCTCAGACTGACATTGAATAAGAGTTGTTCCTTCAGAAGGTCAGAGAGGAGGGGAGCTAGATAGGCCTCAAGCTTATTGGAGGCTTTGAGGTCGTCCCTTCCTAGGTTAGAAGCCTGATGGACGGAATCCCTTAGAGAGCCCTAGGGGGGTAATCCCATCTCCAAGGTCAGGCATTGGACGTAGAAGTACCTCTCTTTTCAGTTGTGGATAGAAGAGGGGATGCCTTTCAACAATCTCTTTCTACCGAACTGAGAGGAGAAGTACCACCGGTCCTTTGCCGAAGGGTGACACTTGAAAGTATAGAAATTTCTAAACAAAGAAAGGGTTGGCTGGACTTCGGCTAAGCGACAGAGGAAAAGAAACCCTATCAGAAATCTAAAGGAGTTCGGCGCTACAGAAACTAAAGAAATGTTTAAAAAGTGGAAGAGAGTGATGACAAAAGGCGGAAGCAAAAGTCGAAGCCTGGCGCGGAAAGCTTCTTGGTATAAACAGAAGCAGTCAGGAGGAGGAGTGCTAGCCTGACCAGTTGGCCCGGGAAGCTCCAGCTCGTACTCCGGAGGAACCCCATACTGAATTCTAATCAGTGAGAGTTCCTCCAGAGTCAGAGAACTGGGGATGGTGTCTGGTACAAAGACCAGATGAGGTTCTTCTACAGAGCTAGGATTTTATGGGACTGGAATGGACGAACTCCTAGAACTGCTAGAGGAGGAAGTGTTGGAGGACATTTTGAATCAAGTGAAAACCCTAAAAATCCTGAAAAAATTGGAAAAAATAAGAGATGGGGTGCTTGCGGAAAACTGAACAGGCAGAATGTAAAGGAGGAAAAATGGAAGAAGAACAGCAGGGAAGAAAAAAAAAAGAAGAGGAGAGTTTTGGAACTAACCTAGGCTGGTCCGAGAGGTACAGAGATGCAGAGATAGGGATTGACTTGAAGAATGCCTAAGGCCAAGAGGGACGGAACTCTCGGGGAAGAAGAAGGGCACCGACAAGACTCTCAGGCAAAGTGAAATCCCTAGAGGAGGGGAGCGGGTTTAAATAGGCAACAGGGCCCGATGCAATAATGATTGTGGATCTCCACTGGCTGATCTACACTCGCCGTGTGTCCCACTCACCATAGCAGGTGGCTAAAAGTGACTGGCAACTGATAGAACCATTATTGCATCGTGCCTAGAGCAACGCTCCGGTGAAAATTCCGAAAAAATCTTTTTGGATCGCCTTGATTTAAAAAGGCTCCAGCACCAGCGCGCCAAATGCCAAAATATCTGGAAATGATCAAGTACAAAAATTGAGGGAGGCAACTTCGATCGTGAAAATTTCTCTGTACTTCCTTCATTCGAAACTCGAACTCGAAAGTAGGAGGACTGGTGTTGGGTATAAAATAACCCCAACCGAAGTTCGTAAAAGGCTGACCCTTTCAGGGCTCTTCTGGCTTCCGACCTTGTCTGGCATCTTTTCGAACTCCCCCAACCGTCCGAGCTTTCATAATACCATCCGAACTTCTCCAATCATGAGCTTCTCCATTCATCTACCGGACTGCTCCAAATGCTCTCTGAACTTCACTTTCAGTCGATTCTCTATAGTGGTCAACTATTCTCCGAATCTCTTCCAGACTTCTCCCAGCCACGATCGACTTTACTCTGAACTTCCTTCGGACTTCATCAATGATCGAGCTTCTTTAGTAGCAGGACTTCTATAGTAACCAGACTCCATCCAGGTTTCTACGTTGGACGACCGCCTTCCGAATTTTAGTCAAACTTCTACCGCAAGCAGTCTACTCCGAACTTCTACTGCAAGCAGTCTACTCTGGATCTCTACTGTAAGTGAATTCTATCCGAGCTTCTACCATAAACGAATTCCTTTCGAACTTCTATTACAGGTGGACTTCAGTCGAGCTTCTTCAATAAGTGGTCCCCATCCAGACTTCTACAAGAATCGGACTCTATCTGAACTTCCATAGC
The DNA here is from genome assembly GCF_000442705.2 of Elaeis guineensis. NCBI lineage: Eukaryota > Viridiplantae > Streptophyta > Magnoliopsida > Arecales > Arecaceae > Elaeis > Elaeis guineensis. Next base: position 87,709,914 of record NC_025998.2, read on the forward strand.
GGATGGATTCTGGATGAACTTCTATAATGGACGGGCTCCAGCAGCTGGATTTCTACAACGGCTGATCGCCTCCAGTGTCTATCGTACCTCTCCAGCCATCAACCTTCAATAGCATCAGTCGGACTTCAACAATGCCAATCGAACTTCCACAGGATTCTCTAGACTCCTCCAGCGGACGAACCTCCACAACACCATCCGAAGTCCACTATCGGTCGACCCTCTGTCGGATTTCTCATAAAATCAGACTTTCCAAATAGAAAGTCTCCATCCGAGCTTCTACAGCAGATGACTTCCACTTGCAACATTAGCACTCTAGGCACCCAACAACAATGGACTTGTCAGCAACCTTGAAAACATCCGAGCCTCTCTTAGATTGCAGAGATAGAGAGCCATTCCACTCCATCAGACATCTCAGTCGAGCTTCAGCTGTCAGGCCTGAACTCTCTGGCAAGTCTCGACGATGGCCACTACCCTACTCTACTCTCTATAACAGATTCTACATGGCCCCACCACTCTCTGGCAAGTCGTGACAACGGACACCACTCCACTCTCCATAACAAACTCCATGTGGCTCTGAACGGCCCATTGACATCACTACTCTCCGCAATAAACTTCGTGTGGCTCTGAACGGCCCACTACCAGGCAGTTACAGACGTCGCTGTCGATCAGTTACGCTCTCCATCTATATAAAGGGCCCCCGAGATACGTTCTTCTCTAAGCTCAAAACTCTATCTCAAAACTCTGCTAAAATTTCATTCGAGTGCTCCATTTCTGTTGAGACAGAGTACTGACTTGAGCATCGGAGGGTCTTACCGGAGCACCCTCAACTTCAGTTTAGACTTTCCTTGCAGTCCCGACGGCAGATGCGATCCCCTCGACTCCAGCTTCTCTGACGTCGGCAGAATTCTGCACCAACAATAGAGAATAAAGGTTTGGCTGTCATCACTATTTTTCATGATGGACTTAGGAAAAGCATCCTACATCCTAGGGATGAAGATCTATGGAGATAGATTTAAAAGGCTACTTGGGTTACCCTAGTATACGTACATTAATACCGTGCTGAAATAGTTCATCATAGAGAGTCCTAAGAAAGTCTACCTCTTGATAGGCCATGAAATTTTTTTCTCAAGAAGAATTGTTCGATAACTCCTCAATAGAGAGAGCATAAGAATAGAATTTGTTCTATTATATATGCCATGACATGTAGGAGATCGAATGTAGTATACTCACTAAGGATAGTGAGTAGATACCAGTTTGATCTGAGTAAGAACCACTGGAAGGTCATCCTTAAGTATTTAAGAAATACTAAAAATCAGTGGCTCGTTTATGAAGAATCTGACTTAGAACTTATGAGATTTATAGCTTCAATTTTTAGTTAGATATAATAATAGCAAGAGCATATCAGAATATATTTTTATCCTAAATGATGGAACAATCTACTAGAGAAATTCCAAGAAGAATACTATAGCCAATTCTTTTTTTAAGATAGTGTAATGTAGCATCTGATGCTGCCACAGAAGCTGTGTGGTTGCAAAAGTTTATTGATGAGCTTGGAGTGGCACCCTCCATTGATGGTCTTACTGTTAGATGTGTGCCCTAAATGCCAGATTGGCTGACACATTCCTGTATAAATCTAAGGGCAAATTTATAATTTTGACTATAAATCAATAAATGGATTATTTTTCTATCACATTGTGTACATTGTGTCTGTGATACATTCTTTGAGTTAGTAGAAATATCAATTCATATTTTCAAGAGTTAAAAATTTAAGGCATGAATTTACATAACTAACTCATAAACAACTCCGGACCATAGGATCATCACAAGGATGGTGATCGATCCGGAAGGTTGGTGTATGATCGCTTCCTTAGGGTAAATGTATCTTGAGTCTAGTGTGAAGACACCAGAGTGAGAGTACAGATATTCATTGAGAACGAGAGTACTGAGCATGACCATATCGAGCAGTCATAAGGAAGTCTACCTTCTCGTCGATGACTAGCTCGATGCTGCAGTTGTGTGTCTAGTTCTTTGACCTGAGGTACATCGACAGTTCATCTTGAGTGTATTATAGTTTGACGACACCATAACTCAGTCTCCTAGCCATTCAAAATCCTGAGGTGTAGGTTGGCTATAGCATATTCATTGTAGGAACTAGGTCGCACCAAGATGGGATCTATCAACCTCGGTAGAAGAGAGGAGTAGTCTTATGGTGATCGAAAGATCGAGTCCTTAAGCCCATGGCCATGGCAGAGTGAAATAATGGAAAAGAGTTTTTCATTAGGGTTTCACATCGGACTCGGATCGATCAATTGATTCATATGACTGATGTTGGGTTTGACGAGTTCACCTTAACCCTAATTCAGTCGGGACTCATGATAGAAGAACTCAATCACACAGATAGCTGCACCGAGAGGTTCATCTTCAATTTTGATGGATTGCCACCACATACTGCTAGGTGTCACTGGTGGATTTTGGGAGCAATTAGAATGATATTGATGATCGATCATTCTAATTATCTGAATCAGAAGAGTTCTGGTCCATTAAAAAGAGTTTCGATGATGTCGATGATAAGATCATGATATATCTCATTATCATACAGAATTGAACCTAACTGGGTCACACAAACAAGGGTTAGGGTTTGGATGTCATCAATTGGGCTAACTCAATTGATTTGGATAAGATCCAATTAGGCTCTAGAAAATCGTGCTAGCACACGATTGAGCCTAACTTTCTCTTCGTGTAATCTTTTCTGTCTCTACTGAGCCAAATATGATTTGACTCATTCAGAAAATATTGAAAAGATTTTTCTCAGTCTAAATGAAGCTTGTCCAGCTCAGAAAAGGCTTGTCTTAATTCATGAGATGAATTTAAGACAAGCACCTGCTAATTCCTGTCACCTGCCAATTTCATTTTAGGACATCTATCAAATGTTGACATATGGGTCTTAAACTGAAGAGAGCTCATTGAAAATTTTTTATGGAGTGTCCACATACCAAATCCACATTGAATTAGGTGCCATAATCAGATTATGGCATGAGCCCAATTGGATTAAAGTGGGCACCCCAAATGGATAAGAATAGGTGTCTTGATCAACATGGACTCTTGGACGCCATCTCCCTTGTGCTTATCCATTGTTGGCACCAACATTGGAGAGAGGGTGGGGGTTCTCATCTGATGTGATCAGATGATATTACTCCACTAATCAAAATTTTTTCAAAATTTAATGGAATTTTTTGATTAGTCGAATGATGTGGCACTGCGCAGCATACAGGGTCTATAAAATCCCTGTCTGCGCCTAGGGTTTGTAAGTTTCTACTCAATACCCAGCCAAAATAAGAATCTTCTCTTTTTCTCTATATCATCCTACTCTCCTATATCTCCTCTTCATGTTCAAGGAGTTGGATGTTCATCTGGTGCAAGAAAAAGGTGTGGTGACGCCTGGAACTGGAAGGCTGCAGGACATCTTCGACAGGCTGCTGCTCCAACTTTAGAAGGAGTTCTGAAGTACTTCCAAATTAGTTAGAGATCTAATTTTTGGAGCATAGATTTGTGAGGAGAAGATGTTCTAGGTCCTACCCAAGTAGATACTGGTAGAGGCCAGGCACTTGCGTGGCTACATCAGAACCTCGGGCTGTGCTGAGATCATCTACAGGGTAATCAGATTACCCTTGAGGTATGTCTATACTTTTCATACTTTTAGATTTAATTTTAGATTTTAAATATCAGATAATAAAATTAGATCTAATAGACATTATATTTGAAATAGTGTAGGATAAAATTTTTAAATTATTCCACTACAGATTTGATGAAATCTGGAAGATCCTACAAAGGAAAAAGGTGATTTTTCCTTCAACTGGTATTAGAGCCAGGTTTTTGGCTCTAATTTAGATCTAATTTTTTATTTATTTATCTGATATTTAAAAGATTTCAAATGTCACATCAGATATGATAAGATCTGAAATCAAAATATCTAAAATTAAATCTAAGAAGATCTAACATGCATGAGATGCATGACTAGACTAGGATTAGTTGAATCCATGAACAGTCTTAAGTTTTGTGTTTTAATGAGATTAAAATATGAATTAAATTTAATTTATTCTTTATTTTTTTGATGTTATAAGTGTTATAATTAGATCAAAAAATAAAAAATAAAATTTTAATTTTTTTATAAAATTGATCTGTTGCATGCCTAGACTAGTTGTAGAATTGTTCCAGTAACTTGTCTAGAATAGATTTAATTTTGAATAGTTCAATTTAAATTTTTTTTTTAGATATTATATGTGATGTATCAGATCTAAAAGTATGTTAATTAGATTAATTTTTGATACATGAGATGTATGCAAAGCATGTATTAGTTAGATCTTAAATTGTATATGAGATATGTAAATTTAGATCTAACTAATTTTGTAGTTAAATTTATATTTCTGATTAAGGTCTTCCTCATGGCCGTCCAGTCATAAGAATGAAGTAAGGTTTTAAGACCCTCTCTTCCCATTCAATGGGGTGTTCTTATGATGTGTAGGGGTGCCGCGTGTTCATCCTTAATCATAAATCAAAACTTACTTCTCTGCAAAATCCTAGATCCTGAAATCTTAGAATTTATTTTACATATTTTATTTATGAACCCAAACTTAATTAATAAATTAAGTTTATGAAATTAATTTGGTTTAAAATTGAGAATTTTAAATCTAAGATATTTTCATAAAATTGGGTTCGAGCTTGGGTAGCTCAATTAGGTCTAGCGGTTGATCAAACCAAATCTAGCATTGGTTAGGTGGGATCATGAAAGCTAATAATTGACCAGCCTAATAGGATTAAGTCTGGATCAAGGTCGAATCATATTTAGATGTGACTCGATCAAGTTAAGACCTAATTTGGCTCAGTGGTTAAAGCCTGGATTGTAGGCTAACCCAATTAGTTTTGGTTCGATAATTTGGTATCTAAGGTAAGTTGGGCAGATGTGATCGATTGATTTTTAATTAGGAAATACTCGACTCGAATGCATTCTTATCGAGTTAATGGCATATACCTTCCACCGGTCTCACTTACCTGGCCATATGTGTCGACCCAGTTCTGATTTGAGGTGGCTAACAATTCAAGCTAACCCATGCCACTAGGTTAGTCATAATTGTTATGACTATGTCAAGTCAAGTTTAATAAGACCTAAATCAAATCTCCCTAAGAAAATATTAAGTCTAGGTCATCCACCATTGTGGATGTGCGGGCCCTTCCCGGAGTTGATTGTTCTCAGCTAGTTACAGTGGCTCAGTTGCACCAGAAAGATGCAACCATATCCATTAGGCATTGGATGCTATGAATTAGAGGATGGGTTGGGCACAATATTCTGGATACGGTGAGGGACCCAATCAAGAATCTTGTTCGTGCAAATTGTGGGTCTGACTTAACTAAAGATTGGAGCAATATTCCGAACACGATGAGCTTCATAAATTAGAAACCAAGTTTTGGGTGCACCATGATTAAAGAATCATTGGACAAGAGTTGTCTACTCATCGGTTGACCCATCACCAATAACTGTTAGGTGAGGTGATGAGCCAGTTGGTGAGACCGCACCACCCACTAGAAATCACTAATCACGGAGATTTTCACATCTCTACCAAGGGAGTGTAGGGATCTAAGAAAATAGTGGGAGCCTAATTTATTTAAAAATAAAATCTCTAAACAAATTGGTTAAGTCTGATTATAAAATCTAACTAGAAACTTTCGACTCTCTACAGGAAACATGTCTATCTCCAACCCCCTGCCCAAAATACTAGACACCCACAGATTGACTGGACCCAATTTCAAAGACTGGTTAAGAAACTACAGAATTATTCTGGGTTCCAAAAAATTGACTCATATCTTGGACTAGGACCCACCTGCCATGCCAGCACGTCCGACTGCTGAACAGAGAGCGTCTCTGAAAAAGTGGATGGATGATGATAACAAAGCAAGGTACTATATGTTGGGTGCAATGTCTGATGACTTGCAGCGCCAACATGAAAATATTTTGACTACCCATCAAATGTTGGCTCACCTACAAGAGTTGTTTGGTGAACAAAGTCGCACAGCCAAGTATCAAGTCTGTCAAAGACTTTTTAAGGCTAAAATTCGTGATGAACAGTCAGTCCAAGATCATTATTTGACAATGATCAAGGATCTTGAGGAGCTTGAGAAGCTCGGTATCATCTTAAATAAGAATTTTCAGATTGATGTGATCCTTCAGTCCTTGTCGATGCATATGGTCAGTTCATCATGAACTTCCATATGCATAAGATGCAGTGTACCTTGGCTGAGTTAATGAACATGCTGGTTACGGTTGAGCTTTCTATGAAGGGTTCAAAAGACTCAGTTCTTACTGTGGAGCAGACTTCTTCCAAGAGAAAGTCTTTTGAAAAGAAAAAGAAGTCTGCGAAGAAGTAGAAGGTGGATGGCAAGAAGAAGAAGATAGAACCGAAGAAGAAGGCTGCTGATAAAGGAAAATATTTCCACTACCAATCATACAGCCATTGGAAATGGAACTATCCTCAGTACCTGGCCACCTTAAAGAACAAGAAGGATGGTCCTTCTGGAGGTATGCTCGTTATAGAATCTAACCTTATGGTTTCTTCTGCATCTAGTTGGGTACTTGACTTTGGTTCTAGTGCTTATTTGTGCACTTCTATGCAGGGTCTTGAGGAGAGCAGGAGGCTGAGGGATGGGGATATGATCCTACGCATTGGGAACGAAACAAGAGTTGCTGTTGTGACCATGGGAACCTACCCTCTGCGATTATCATTAGGATTAGATTTAGTTTTAAGAGACTATTATTATGTGCCTGCAGCAAGCAAGAATTTGATTTTTGTTTCATGTTTAGCACAAGAAAGCTATGTGATTAGCTTTCATAAAGATCATTGTAATATTTTTTATGAAAATAATGAAGTTGCAAATGGTTTTGTTATTAACGATCTCTATCAGTTACATGTTGATGTATCTGTGTTTAATATTGAGCAAAATATGAATGCCATAAGAATTAAAAGGCCTAGAGATAGTCTAAATAATAGGTATCTGTGGCACCTAAGGCTAGGTCATATAGCAGAAGACAGGGTTAACAAATTGGAGAAATTTGGGCTATTGAGTCTGTTGACTTTCGAGTCATATCCAGTTTGTGAATCATGCCTTCAAGGCAAAATGACCAAGCTTCCTTTTGTGGGACATGGGGAAAGGGCCACAGACCTACTTGCCCTAGTACATACGGATGTGTACGACCCATTTGATGTGCCCGCTAGAGGCAACTATGTCTACTTCATTACCTTTATCGATGATATGTCTAGGTACGGATATGTGTTTCTAATAAAATACAAGTCTGAAGCTTTTGAAAGGTTCAAAGAATTCAGACATGAGGTAGAAAAACAAATAGGAAAGCTTATTAAGGTTCTTCGATCAGATCGAGGAGGTGAATACCTTAGTCGGGAGTTTCTAGACTATTTTAAGGATAATGGTATAGTCTCTCAATGGACTCCACCTGGAACGCCTCAACTCAACGGGGTTTTAGAATGGAGAAATCGAACCCTATTAGATATGGTCCATTCCATGATGAGCTTCACGGACCTCTCTGAATTTCTTTGGGGATATTGTCTCATGACAGTAATTTATGTATTGAATAGGGTTCCCTCTAAAACTGTTCCTACCATACCGTATGAGATATGGCATGGTAAGAAGCCAAGTCTGAATCATCTCAGAATTTGAGATTGTCTGACTTATGTCAAGAGATAGCAGACGGATAAGTTAGAGATCAGGTCTTTTAGAGATCAATTCATAGGATATCCTAAAGAGTCATTAGGATACTATTTTTATATTCTAAAAGACCACAATGTGATTATGAGTCGAAATGCTATTTTTCTTAAAAAATAGTTTATTCAAGATGGTGGCATCGGAAGAATAATTAAGCTCAAGGAGAATGTCTCCCAAGAGCAACAAGCTAAAGAACCTGAGGAATCCAATCAATCAGAATCAATCCTAACACAACCTCTTCCACCTCATAGATCGACTAGAGCTTTTTGTCCTCCTGAAAAATACTTAGGTACTATACAAGAGAAAATAGAGAAAATATTCCTCACAGAAAATGGGGCTCATGGTGATGATCCCAAGACCTATGATGAGGCGATATCAGATATCGACTCCGAGAAATAGTTAGAGGCAATGAGATCAGAAATTGACTCGATGCACTCAAACCAAATCTGAACCTTGGTAGATCCACTTGAAGGTATTGTACCTATTGGGAGTAAATGGATCTTCAAGAGAAAGATAGGTGCAGATGGAAATATAGAGACATTCAAGGTTAGGCTCGTGGTGAAAGGTTATAGTCAACGTGAAGGCATTGACTATTAGGATACCTTCTCGTCTGTAGCCATGCTAAAATCCATCCGCACATTGCTTGCTATTACAGCCTATTTCGATTATAAAATATGACAGATGGACGTGAAAATGACGTTCTTAAATGGATATCTTGAGGAAGATATCTATATGGAACAGCCATTTGGTTTCACATCCAGTGATGATGATCACAAGGTCTGTAAGCTACAAAGGTCCATTTATGGACTTAAGCAAGCATCTCAGAGCTGGAATACTCGTTTCAATGATGTGATCAAAATGTTTGATTTCATCAAAAATGAGGAGGAACCATGTGTGTTCAAAAAAGTCAATGAGAGCGCAGTTGTCTTCCTCGTATTGTACGTAGATGACATCCTCCTAATTGAAAATGACATTCCCATGTTGATCTCAGTCAAAGTATGGTTGTCTAAGGAGTTCTCTATAAAAGATCTAGGAGAGGCATCCTTTATACTGGATATTAAGGTCTATAGAGATAGACCAAATAGGATGCTCAGACTTTCACAGAAGATGTACATAGAAGAGGTGCTAAAAAGGTTTAGCATGAAAAACTCCAAAAGAGGTTTAGTACCTTTTAGACATGGCATTCATCTCTCCAAGAAGATGTGCCCTAGCACACCTGAGGAGATTGAATGCATGAGCAAGATCCCTTATGCTTCGACAATAGGGAGCCTCATGTATGCCATGCTATGTACATGACCTGATATAGCCCATGCTGTGAGTGTCACAAGCAGATATCAGTCGAATCCAGACGAAGAGCACTGGACTTCTGTGAAATGTATCCTTAAGTACTTGAGAAGGACTAAGGATATGTTTCTAGTCTTTGGGAATGGAGAACTCCAGATTCAGGGATATACAGACTCAGACTTTATGTCTGATATAGATGATCGAAAGTCAACATCTGAGAGTCTGTTCATTTGCAATGGTGGTGCAGTCAGCTGGAAGAGTTCCAAGCAGACAGTGATTGCTGATTCCACCATGGAGGCAGAGTACATTGCTGCATCGAAAGCTGCGAAGGAGGTATTTTGGTACAAGAAGTTTGCCGCAGAGTTTGGAGTGATATCATCGGATGCCATACCTTTTTACTACGATAATAATGGCACCATTGCCCTAGCTAAGGAGCCAAGGTCTCACCAGAAGTCCAAGCACATTGAGCGGCGATTCCATCTGATCCGTGATTACCTCGAAAAGGGTTATGTCAAGGTCAAAAGAGTCGACTCCACAGACAATGTGGCAGACCCACTAACAAAGCCATTAGGCCAGCAAAAGATCGAAGCCCACCTTGAGATGATGGAACTTAGATATGTAGCCAATTGGTATTAGGTCAAGTGGGAGTTTGTTAGATGTGTGCCTTAGATGCCAGATTGGCTGACATATTCCTGTACAAATCTAAGGGTAAATTTATAATTTTAACTATAAATCAATAAGTAGGTTATTCTTCTATCACATTGTGTACATTGTGTCTGTGATACATCCTTTGAGTTAGTAGGAATGTCAATTCATATTTTCAAGAGTTAAAAATTTAAGGCATGAATTTACATAACTAACTCATAAATAGCTCCTGACTATACGATCATCACGAGGATGGTGATCGATCTGGAAGGTTGGTGTATGATCGCTTCCTTATGATAGATGTGTCTTGAGTCTACGGTGTGGAGACATCGGAGCGAGAGTACAGGTATTCATTGAGAACGAGAGTACTGAGCGTGACCATATCGAGCAGTCATAAGGAAGTCTACCTTCTCGTCGATGACTAGCTCGATGCTACAGTTGTGTGTCTAGTTCTTTGACCTGAGGTGTATCGACAGTTCACTTTGAGTGTGTTATAGTTTGACTACACCATAACTCGATCTTCTAGTCATTCGGAACCCTGAGGTGTATGTTGGCTATGGCATATTCATTGTAGAAACTAGGTCGCACTAAGATGGGATCTATCAACCTCGGTAGAAGAGAGGAGTAGTCCTATGGTGATCGAAAGATCGAGTCCTTAAGCCCATGGCCATGGCAGAGTAAAATAATAAAAAAAAAATTTTCATTGGGGTTTCACATCGGACTCGGATCGATCGATTGATTCATTGACTGATGTTGGGTTTGACGAGTTCACCTTAACCCTAATTCAGTCAAAACTCATGATAAAGGAACTCAATCACACAGATAGCTACACCGAGAGGTTCATCTTCAGTTCTGATGGGTTGCCACCACATACTGCTAGGTGTCACTAGTGAATTTTGGGAGCAATTAGAATGATATTGATGATCGATCATTCTAATTGTCTGAATCAGAAGAGTTCTGATCCATACAAAATTGAACCTAACTAGGTCACACAAACAAGGGTTAGGGTTTGGATGTCATCAATTGGGCTAACTCAATTGATTTAGATAAGATCCAATTAGGTTCAAGGAAATTGTGCTAGCACACGATTGAGCCTAACTTTCTCCTCGTGTAATCTTTGCTGTCTCTACTGAGCCAAATATGATTTGACTCATCCAGAGAACCTTGAAAAGGTTTCTTTCAGACTAAATGAAGCTTGTCTAGCTCAAAAAAGGCTTGTCTTAATTCATGAGATGAATTTAAGACAAGCACCTGCTAATTCCTGTCACCTGCCAATTTCATTTTAGGACATCTGTCAAATATTGACATATGGGTCTTAAACTGAAAAGAGCTCATTGGAGGATTTTTGTGGAGTGTCCACATACCAAATCCACATTGAATTGGGTGCCATAATCAGATTATGGCGTGAGCCCAATTGGATTAAAGTGGGCGCCCCAAATGGATAAGAATGGAAGGTGTCTTGATCAAGATGGACTCTTGGATGCCATCTCCCTTGTGCTTATCCATTGTTGGTGCCAACATTGGAGAGAGGGTAGAGGTTCTTATCTGATGTGATCAGATGATATCACTCCATCAATCAAAATTTTTTCAAAATTTATTGGAATTTTTTGATTGGTCGAATGATGTGGCACTGCGCAGCATGCAGGGTCTATGAAATCCCTGTCTGCGCCTAGGGTTTGTAAGTTTTTGCTCAATACCCAATCAAAATGAGAATCCCCTCTTCTTCTCCATATTCTCCCTGCTCTCCTATCTCCTCTCTTCATGTCCAAGGAGTTGGACATTCATCTGGTGTAAGAAAGAGGCATGGTGATGCCTGGAACAGGAAGGCTGCAGGACATCTTCGACAGGCTGCTGCTCCAACTTTAGAAGGAGTTCTGAAGCACTTCCAAATCAGATAAAGATCTAATTTTTGGAGCGTAGATTCATGAGGAGAAGATATTTCAGGTCCTATCTGAGTGGATATCGGTAGAGGTCAGACGCTTGCATGGCTACATCAGAACCTCAGACTGTGCTGAGATCATCTACAGGGTAATCAGATTACCCTTGAGGTATGTCTATACTTCTCATACTTTTAGATTTAATTTTAGATTTTAAATATTAGATAATAAAATTAGATCTAACAGACATTAGATCTAAAATAGCATAGGATAAAATTTTTAAATTATTTCGCTCCAGATTTGATGAAATCTGGAAGATCCTACAAAGAAAAAAGGCAGTTTTTCCTTCACCTACTGTACCATACAGTACTGGAGCCATTGCTCAAGCCAAAGAACTGAAGTCCTATCAACTTATCGAGTACATTCTACATCGCTACAACCTTATTCAGAAGATCATGGATTGAGATGACGTTGACCTTTAGAAGATCGATGGAAATGAGAACCTGACTGATCCATTTACTAAAGCCCTCAGTATCAAGAAGTTTGATGATCATAAATCGAAGATGGGTATAAGATACTATATTGATTGACTTTAGTCTAAATAGAAGTTGTTGGGAATTATGTCCTAAAGCCAATCGTTTGATAATTATGCTAATTATAAATGTATATAAATTGATCATTAATAAAAATTATTTGGCTAATTCATCATAAGATTATATTTTCTTAATGAACTCCTGTATTATGATAAAGTTCTTAGGACTAATTTGATCGATAAAAAAAGATTTATCATTTAGTCCTTAAATTTGTTCATGACCAAATGATATGCTATTACTAGGATGATAACGATTATCAAGTATAGGTCATTATGTGCCATATACATTGGTTGTCCTCGTAACCAAGTGGTGTAAAGACACTGGTATGGTATGTAAGTGAGATATAGAAGTATATCTCATTGAACATGACCAACTATGGAGTACTTTACTATCAAGAGTAGCTCATGAAGGATATGGATATAAGTGTCTCTCTGACTTGAGATCACCATGGTAACTTGCAAGTAACTCACTGTGCTTTGGTGTCGAACTACTTAAATTTTTAATTCAGTGACTAAAAAGTTTTTAAACACAGTCAAGTACTTGCAAAGTCGGTGTATGAGTCAAAATAGGATTGATCCCTCAAGATTCAGGAGTTAATGCAATACTATATTTCAATTTAGTAAAATCGAGATCCTGATAATCCATGTGATAGATTTAAAAGATTGAAATATAATGTAGATGACTATTCCAGGGTTGACAGTTAAATCTTAGGTCACTTTGAATATTTGAGTCAAAAAGATGAATTATACAGTAACCATATGCCAGTAAGTTTTTGAATATTGCTTTGCAATCATTCGATCTATCCGAACGTCGGGTCCCATTGCTAGATGGTTACATCGATTAGTTTAAAAATTTATTCTTGTACCACTGACTTAGATTTGAATCTATAGGGTCACACTCAAAAAAAATTTCTGACTGATCGATGGCTAATCAGTGATTGAGAATCATTCAAGGGTATAATCATCAATATGATTGATGATTAACCTTAAGCAAAAGTTACAATAAAATAATTTGCTAAGTGTTAGTAAATTAATAAAAGATTAATTAGTAATTATATTGCTCGTTAGCTCAATTTGATTGAGCTATGAGATTTGGATAAAGTTTAATTGAATTTGATTCAATTAGGTTTGATCCGATTAGGTTATGGGATGGCCTAATCATTAAGGGTGTTTGATTCCTGATTTGATCAGGACTTGAGCTTAATTAATTTTTAATTAGATAAGAATTTAATTGAGTTAATTGTGTTTCTAATTTGATAAAATTCAGTTGGCTAATTTGGTCTAGCCAAATTTGATTTGGATAAGACCAAATTGGATTAAGTTGAAATTCAAATTAGTTTGAATTTTAGACCAAGTGTCAACCACCTTTTCTCCATGCCAATTAATCCTTCACGCAAATTCTAAATTTGTGTGAAGTTTTCTCATGCTAAAGTGTTCTCTTTGTTGCCCACTTTTGATAGGGTTGTTGGGAAATGTGTCCCAAAAGCCAATCATCAAGTTGTTGACGGTTGAGCAACCAAGTATTGTAATTGATTTGTTAATAAATAAAATATATTTGGTATTTTTATCATAAGCTTTCATCTTCTAATGAACTCCATTGTTATGATGAAGTCTTTAGGACTATTCAGATTCGATAAAGAGAGAATTTATCGATTAGTCCTTAAAATTATTCACGACCAAATGATAAGCTGTTAATAAGGACGATAGCTTCTATCGAGCATAGGTCGCTGTAGGCCATATGGGTTGGTTGTCCTCTTAACCAAAGAGTGTGAAGACATTGGTATGGCATACAGGTGAGATGTAAGGGTATATCATCATTGAATGTAACCAACTCCAGAGCATTCTACTGTCGAGAATGTCTTTGATGGGATATAGGTATAAGTGTCCCTTAGACCTGAGATCGCCTCAGTGACTTGCAAGCAACTCACTGTGCTTTGGTATTGGACTAACTAAATTTTTAATTCAGAGATGGAAGGCTTCTGGGCACAGTCAAGTACTTACGAAGTCAGAGTGTGATCGAGATGGGATTGACCACTCCAAGAGTTGGAGAAGAATGAGTTGCTGTATTTCAATTTAGCAAAACCTTGGCCAGGGTAATCCATCAGATGGATTTGATATTTTGAAATACAATATGGACAACCTGATCAGAGTTGACAGTTGAACTCTGAGATATCCTATGATCATTTTGGTTAAGGGGATGAATTATATGAAAACTATATCCGCATGGGTTCTAAGGATGTTGTTCTACACATTCGACCTATCCGATCGTCGGGTATCATTGCTAGATGGTCACTTCGATTGGTATAAAAATTTATTCTTATGCTACCGACTTAGGTTTGGACCTATGAGGTCACACACATTAGAGTTCATAATTCGATCGGATGGTTGATCAACGATTAAGAATCGTTCTAGGGTTAAATGATCAATACGATTGACATTTAACCCAGTGCAAGTGTTGCAGGAGGATCGATTAGCAATTTGATTAAGCCAATGGGTTGAGATTAAATCTAATTAAATATAATTTAATTAGATTTGGTTTGGGCTCGATTGGATCAAGTCCAATTGGTTTATTGGATAAGCCAATTGCAAGGAAAAACTAGTCCTAGTTCAATTAGGATTGGGTCAACCTAATTTCTAATTTGATTAGAAAATTAAATCAGATTTAAATCTAATTTAATCTGATTAAATTAAGTTTTTAATTGGGTTAAGATATATTTTAATTAGATTGATCTAATTTTGGTTTGATTTGATTTGAGAAACCAAATTAAAACAAGTCATAAGATAGAATCCTAGTAAGACTAGGATTCCACCTTGCGCCACATAAGCCCCCCCCACATCCTCTCTCTTATTCCAAGCCAATCCTTTCTTATTTTGTGCGACAAAAGCCATCTCCCAGGTCTCTCCCACATCCACAAAAGATTTTCTCTCTTCTTTCTTACATGGAAGGTGGATTGGATCAAATCAAAAAGGAATAAGTTTGGATTTCGAATTCTATGAGATAGAGTTTTAGAAATCCAAAACTCTTTCAATTTTGCACCAAATTTATCTAAACTTTTTTTTGAAATTTTTATGGTTTTTAGGTACACATTTTTCACCCTTTTCTGGTAGTCCATGCATGAAAATAAGGAGGAGGTGCTCAAGAGTTGGGTGCCCCTTATCTTGCCATATTTGGATGAGCCTTGACTAGGTATTTGATCGAGATAAGGACTCTATCATATCTCTCTCTATAAAATGAGTTTCTTCATAAAATTTTTGAAAAAGATAGAGATTTTAGATACCTTTGGGCCATCCAAAAATTAGAGAGAAAAACCTTTGGGTCGTGGAGATATAATAGACACAAGATAGGGTGTTAAGAGAGAGAAACGAGAAGAAGAAGAGGGTCTTCTTCTAGGGTTGTTTGTTTTCATCTCTTTCCTTCCTCCATCTTGAGTTTTTTGAGAGCATCTCAGATCTAAAACTTCTCCTCTTACTTCTCATCTTTAGAAGAGCCCAAATCAGGAAGAAGGAGGTACCTGATCAACCATCAAAAAAGGATCAGCGCAGTACTAACATACTGTGCTGATTTCCTGAAGCAGGACTTCTGGTCGAGATTTGTAGGCTCGTGTGGATGACTCCTAGAGGCCGGATGTGTGTGCAGCTTGCAACATCATCCTCAAGCCCAGATCAGCAAGGTTAGAACGTCTAACTTGCAAGGTAATAGATCTGAGCTATTGTTTAATACATACATTAGATGTAGTATAGAAACATGTTGATATGATCAACATGTAGTTTATGCTCTATATATTTTAATTTTTGATTTAATACTATGTAATAATTATGTAATAAGATCTTAGATCTAGCAATTTTCTAGTTTTAAAAAATAAATTTTGATTTATTTTAGTCTTCCACTGTATGATCTTGAAAAAGTTTCAAGATCTAACCCTGAACTCCTAGATCTAGTTCCTTCAATTGGTATCAGACCCTAGGTTCTTCATTACATGATTATTTATACATGCTTAGATTATTTCTTAGATTAGATCTAATTTATAATCTGATTATTAAATCTGAAATTAAAATTTTAAATCAATCATGAACTGCAAGGTTATCCTGCTGTAAGGTTTACCCCTTACAGTGCAAAGGTTGTCCTAGTTCATATATATCTGTCTTTAATCATAAATTTGTTAGATATGATCTAGATTAAATTTATGATTTATTAGATTTAAAAAATATTTAAATCTGAAATAAAATCTCTTTGTTAATAATTTTTATGCAAAAAAATTGTTTAAAGTTGAAATTGTTTCAAATACATGAACCTGTTTAGATTAGATCTAAAGTAGTTTCATGTTTATTTCACTTGCATCTTGATTATAAATCAAACATGCAATATGGTTGGTAGAATCATATTGTAAAATTATTTTACAAATATAAAAATTATTTTTTGAAAAGTCGAACCTAACCCTCAGCCCAAAACTTAATTAAGAATTAAGAAGTTGTTTTGATTAGGTTCTAGGATTGTGAATTGAAGAACCTAAGACACAAACCATAACACATTGGGTTAATCGGTTAGTGGGAATTAGGTCCATTAATTGAGTTAGACCTATGGTTAGATTAAAGATGGACTTAATTAGAGAATTGACTAAATCTAATCAATTGTTGTCTTAGATTAGGTCAAGGATTTTCTAGATCAATTACAATAGTTATAGTTGGTCAAGTCCATGTCTTTAACGAGAACCAAATGGACTTGATTCTTGGCTAAGCGGTCTAGCACGAACTGTTAGGTTGATCTAATCGAAACTAATTAAACCAGTTGGTGTCTAAGGTAAACCAGACCGGTGGTTTTTAATTGGGAGCCCGCTTACCTGGCTATTTCTGATGGTGTCTAAGGCAAGCTTTGGCCAACCCTCCCACTGATCGAACTTATCTGGCCTCTTAATGAAATTATGTTTTGATCGGATCACTTGACTATTCGAGCTGACCCATGTTAGCTAGGTAAATCAGTGTGACTGATTTAGGTGCTCCTAGACCAGCCCTTTTAATGGTCTCCCTTAAGTTGACTTGGTGAAGCCAGTGGGAGGATCATGATATGCTAGTTCATCTGACCTCATCCTCTAAATTATTTAAATCTTCTAAAATTATTAGGTCCTTAAAATGATAAAGTTATGGAGATAACTGAGTCATAGCCTCCCATTAAGGTGTTTGATAATGAGTCCATTAACTCAATAATCATTGCAGACCCAAAGGCCTGGTGATTGTTGACTAATGGAATTATCACTTATCATATGATGACTTGGAAGGATCTCTCTAATGGTGGTTAGGTGAGCCAACCAAAGTTGGGCTTAATCATTCGTTGGTTAGATGCACCAAGTATGGTCATGTTAATAGTTGGACCTAACCAGATCCTTACAGTGGAGGCCAAAGCCTACTGATTAGGTTTCTGGAGCAAAATTAAAATTACTAAAAATTATTTAGAGAAACAATTGGTTATGAATCTACCCTTAGATGTATATGGGTTGGCCAACCAAAGTTGGGCTTGTGTGCAGTCTAAGTGGATTCTAGTACCCACTAAAGAATTAGGATAATTTCTCGAATTGGAGGTAGAGGCTATCAATTTGAATAAAATAGTGGGAGAAACTTTTTGATTAAAGTCCAAATCTTTAGATTTAATGAATCAATTACTAATTAGGTTATGGTTCTCCTTTGTGCAAATATAGCCACTTCCCTATCGCTTCGATCATTGTTGGACAATGATAAGTTGGTGGGACCTAACTTCGGTAGCTGGTACCAAAAGTTGAAGATAATCCTGGAGCATGAACGGATCCTATATATGATAATGGATCCTGCACCTGAGGAGCCAGCTGCCAATGCACTTGGAACAGTCAGAGACACTTATCAGAAGTGGCTCAGTGATCGGACCATGGTGCGCTGTATCATGATGGCTGCCATGAGCGACGAGTTCAGTCATAGATTCGAGATGGCTCAGCCAAAGGACATGCTTCAAGTGTTGGAGGATGCCTTTGGCACACCCGATGATGTAGAGAGGCACTAGACTAGTTGTGCCATCTTCAATGTCAAAATGCGGGATAGAGCCTCTGTCATTGATCATGTATTATACATGATTGAGCTGATGGAACGTTTGAGCAAGCTCAGCTTTCCCTTGCATGAGCAGCTTGGGACAGATGCAATACTGAACTCGCTGTGCAAGTCTTATCTCCCATTCCTCACTCATTATAGAATGACAAAGCCTGAAGTAAACTACCATGAGTTTCTGGGGTTGCTTCAGAACTTTGAGAAGAATCACCAACTCCACAAGGAATCGGTGAACTTAGTGGGAGGTTCGTCTTCTGGTTCTCGACCCTTTAAGAAAGGAAAGAAGAACAAAAAGAAGAAAGTGAAGAAGGTGCAAGTTCAGGCTGGGACATCAGTGTAGGGCCAGACCAGAAAGATCAAGCTCGATAAGAGTCTATTCTACTGGCAAGCACCCTAGATTAGATAGTGTGTTAGATATCTACTTATGGCACTGTAGGCTAGGTCATATAAACAAAAATAGAATAAACAGGTTGACTCAAGAGGGAATCCTCGAAGTCAGTGATTGTGAATCACTTCCAACCTGTGAGTCCTGTCTTCTTGATAAAATGACCAAGTTATCTTTTACTGAAAAAGGTGAGAGAGCTACTGAGCTCTTGGGTCTAGTACATACTGATGTATGCAGGCCCATGAGCACAAGTGCTAGAGGTGGATATTTTTACTTCATAACTTTCACAGATGACCTATCCAGATATGGATATGTCTATCTGATGAAACATAAGTTAGATTCATTTGAAATATTCAAACGATTCTGAAGTGAAGTAGAAAAATAAACTGGGAAGAGTATTAAAACTCTTCGATCTGACCAAGGAGGGGAATACCTTTCTAGTGAGTTTCTCACATATCTAAGAGAGAATGGGATTCTCTCCCAATGGACTCCTCCAGGAACACCACAGCATAATGGTGTGTCTGAAAGGAGGAATCAGACTCTGTTAGACATGATCCGATTCATGATGGATTTTGCTAGCTTGTCGATATCCTTCTGGGGATATGCACTCGAATCGGCCTGTTATCTGTTAAATAGGATTCCAAGTAAGTCTGTAATTAAGACTCCATATGAGATATGGATAGGGCGTAAGCCAGCACTTTCACACCTTAGGGTCTGGGGGTGCCCGGACTATGTCAAACGATTAGTCACAGACAAACTTGAATCTAGGTCTGACAAATGTGCATTCATTGGGTACCCCAAAGAGACGAAAGGATATTTTTTCTACCATGCTGATGAACAAAAAGTGTTCGTCAGCCTTAAGGCAATCTTTTTAGAAAAGGAGTTCCTTGATGAAGGAACCATTGCCTCTAAGGTTGAACTTGATGAAGTTCAACAGGAAGAAGGACCGACACCAATAGCTGAACCTCAGTCGGATTTGATTGGATCAGATTCGAAGCTCAATGTACCTGCATCATTAAGATAATCTGGTAGAGTACCATGTCAGCCGGACAGATACTATGATTTCTTGGTCCGGATCGGTGATCCCATCGAACTTGATGAGAACGATGAGGATCCGATCATCTATATGGATGCAATGTAGAGATTTGATTCTGAGAAATGGCTTGAAGCCATGAAATCTGAAATGAAATCCATGAAGGTCAACGATGTATGGACATTGGTTGACCCACCTGAAGGGGTTAAACCCATTGGGTGTAAATGGGTCTTCAAAAGGAAGAGGGGTGCAGACGGAAAGGTGAAGACCTATAAAGCCCATCTGATTACCAAGGGATATCGTCAATGTTATGGTATTGACTATGACGAGATGTTTTTCCTTGTGGCAATGTTCAAATCCATTCGGATAATGCTTGCAATAGCTATCCATCTGGATTATGAGATCTGACAGATGGATGTAAAGATAGCTTTCCTGAATGGAGAGCTGACCGAAGAGGTGTATATGATACAACCTGAGGGGTTTACATCCACAGATGAGTTTAAGGTGTGCAAGCTTCAGAGATCCATTTATGGATTGAAGCAAGCTTCTCAGAGTTGGAACATGTATTTTGATAAGGTGATCAAAAC
Organism: Elaeis guineensis; assembly: GCF_000442705.2. Classification (NCBI taxonomy): domain Eukaryota; kingdom Viridiplantae; phylum Streptophyta; class Magnoliopsida; order Arecales; family Arecaceae; genus Elaeis; species Elaeis guineensis. Next base: position 87,730,153 of record NC_025998.2, read on the forward strand.
GTATGGCTTCGTTAAGAATGGAGAAGAGCCCTGCATCTATAAATGGGCAAATGGTCTAGTTGTGATATTCCTTGTCTTGTACATGGATGACATTCTCTTAATCGAGAATGACATCCCTGCACTATAGGAAATAAAAGTTTGGTTGTCATCACAGTTCTCCATGAAGGACTTGGGTGAAGCATCCTACATCCTAGGGATGAAGATCTATAGGGATAGATCTAAAAAGATGCTTGGGTTATCCCAGTCCACGTACATAAATACTATGCTGAAGAGGTTCAGCATGGAGAATTTCAAGAAGGGCTATTTACCGATAGGTCATGAAATTGCTCTCTCTAAGAAGGATTGTCCGATAAGTCCTGAAGAGAGAGAGCATATGAGTAGAGTCTCATATGCTTCGATCGTGGGATCTATCATGTATGCCATGACATGTACAAGATCAGATGTGGCATACTCACTAGGAGTAGTGAGTAGATACCAATCTGATCCTGGAGAAAATCACTGAAAAGTGGTTAAAGCCATCCTTAAGTATTTAAGAAATACTAAGGACCAATGGTTGGTTTATGACGAGTCAGATCTGAAACTTGTGGGGTTCACAGACTCCAGCTTTCAATCTGACCATGATGACAGTAGAAGCGTGTCAGGTTATATCTTTACTCTGAATGGTGGAGGTATTTTGCTGGAAGAGTTCCAAGCAGCATACTGTGGCGGACTCTGTTTGTGAAGCGGAGTACATCGCAGCATCGGATGCCGCAAAGGAAGCTGTGTGGCTGAGAAAATTCATCACTAAGCTCGGAGTAGCACCCTCCCTTGATGGTCCAGTCTTGCTCTACTGCGACAGCACTGGTGCCATAGCTCAGGTGAAGGAACCCAAAGTACACCAGTGGATGAAGCATATTTTGTGCCGCTTCCACCTGGTCTGGAAGATCATGGATCGAGGTGACGTCGACCTTCAGAAGATCGACGGAAAGGAGAACCTGACCGACCCCTTCACTAAAGCCCTGGCAATAAAGGAGTTCGACAACCACAAGTCGAAGATGGGTATTAGATACTTTGCTGAGTGGTTTTAGGACAAGTGGGAGTTGTTGAGAAATATGTCCCAAAAGCCAATCATCAAGCTGTTGACGGTTGAGCAACCAAATATTGTAATTGATTTATTAATAAATAAAATATATTGGGTATTTTCATCATAAGCTTTCATCTTCTAATGAACTCTGTTGTTATGATGAAGTCCTTAGGACTATTCAGATTTGATAAAGAGAGAATTTATCGATTAGTCCTTAAAACTATTCACGACCAAATGATAAGCTGTTAATAAGGACGACAGCTTCTATCGAGCATAGGTCGCTGTAGGCCATATGGGTTGGTTGTCCTTTTAACCAAAGAGTGTAGAGACACTGGTATAGCATACAGATGAGATGTAAGGGTATATCATCATTGAACGTGACCAACTCCAGAGCATTCTGCTGTTGAGAATGTCTCTGATGGGATATAGGTATAAGTATCTCTTAGACCTGAGATTGCCTCAGTGACTTGCAAGCAACTCACTATGCTTTGGTACTGGACTAACTAAATTTTTTATTTAGGGATGGAAGGCTTCTAGGCACAGTCAAGTACTTGCAAAGTTAGAGTGTGATTGAGATGGGATTGACCACTCCAAGAGTTGGAGAAGAATGAGTCACTGTATTTCAATTTAGCAAAACCTTGGCTAGGGTAATCCATCAGATGGATTTGATATTTTGAAATACAATGTGGACAACCTGATCAGAGTTGACAGTTGAACTTTGGGATGTCCTAAGATCATTTTGGTCAAGGGGATGAATTATATGAAAACTATATCCGCATGGGTTTTAAGGATGTTGTTCTACACATTCGACCTATCCGGTCATCGGGTACCATTACTAGATGGTCACTTTGATTGGTACAAAAATTTATTCTTATGCTATCGACTTAGGTTCAGACCTATGAGGTCACACACATTAGAGTTCATGATCCGATCGGATGGTTGATCAATGATTAAGAATCGTTCTAGGGTTAAATGATCAATATGATTGACATTTAACCCAGTGCAAGTGTTGCAGGAGGATCAATTAACAATTTGATTGCTAATTTGATTAAGCCAATGGGTTGAGATTAAGTCTAATTAAATATGATTTAATTAGATTTGGTTTGGACTTGATTGGATCAAGTCCAATTGGTTTATTGGATAAGCCAATTGCAAGGAAAAACTAGTCCTAGTTCAATTAGGATTGGGTCAATCTAATTTCTAATTTGATTAGAAAATTAAATCAGATTTAAATCTAATTTAATCTGATTAAATTAGGTTCTTAATTGGGTTAAGACCTATTTTAATTGGGTTGATCTAATTTTGGTTTGATTTGGTTTGAGAAACCAAATTAAAACAAGTCATAAGATAGAATCCTAGTAAGACTAGGATTCCACCTTGCACCACATAAGCCCCCCCCCACATCCTCTCTCTTATTCCATGCCAATCCCCCCTTATTTTATGTGACAAAAGCCCTCTCCAAGGTCTCTCCCATGTCCACAAAAGACTTTCTCTCTTCTTTCTTACATGGAAGGTGGTTTGGATCAAATCAAAGAGGAATAAGTTTGGATTTCGAATTCTATGAGATAGAGTTTTAGAAATCTAAAACTCTTTCAATTTTGTACCAAATTTATCCAAACTTTTTTTTAAAATTTTTATAGTTTTTAGGGTACACATTGTGCACCCTTTTCTGGTGGTCCATACATGAAAATAAGGAGAAGGTGCTCAAGAGTTGGGCGCCCCTTATCTTGCCATGTTTGGATAAGCCTTGACTAGGTATTTGACCTAGACAAGGACTCTATCATATATCTCTCTATAAAATGAGTTTCTTTATGAAATTTTTGAAGAAGATAGAGATTTGAGATGACTTTGGGCCATCCAAAAATCATAGAGAAAGACCTTTGGATCGTGGAGATATAATAGACACAAGATAGGATGTTTAGAGAGAGAAACGAGAAGAAGAAGAGGGTCTTCTTCTAGGGTTGTTTGTTTTCATCTCTTCCCTTCCTCCATCTTGAGTTTTCTGAGAGCATCTCAGATCTAAAACTCCTCCTACTTCTCATCTTTGGAAGAGCCCAAATCAGAAAGAAGGAGGCACCTGATCAACCATCAAAGAAGGATCAGCGCAGTACTAGCATACTGTGCTGATTTCTTGAAGCAGGACTTCTGATCGAGATTCATGGGCTCGTGTGGATGACTCCTAGAGGCTGGATGCAGGTGCGACTTGCAACATCATCCTCAAGCCCGGATCAACGAGGTTAAAATGTCTAACTTGCAAGGTAATAGATCTGATCTATTGTTTAATACATATATTAGATGTAGTATAGAAACATGTTGATATGATCAACATGTAGTTCATGCTCTATATATTTTAATTTCTGATTTAATGCTATGTAACAATCATGTAATAGGATCTTAGATCTAGGAATTCTCTGGTTTTAAAAAATAAATTTTGATTTATTTTAGTCTTCCGCTGCATGATCTTGAAAAAGTTTCAAGATCTAACTCTGAAACCCTAGATCTGGTTCCTTGAAGGGTTTGGGTGGTATTAATTCAAATTCAAAAGGATTTGAATTTGAAACCCTAACCATTATCTTAGTCCTCTCAAGCCGACCCCTTGTGAAGGGGTTCTCTTTGTGTGATAGAAAGGAAGCTTTCTCCCAATTTTTTGACATGCCTAAGAAAGGCTTCTCACCCCACATCAATGCCCATCAGGATAAGAATGAGTTTGGTAGAGTTTAAATTCAAAAGTGTTTTGAGTTCAAACTAAAAACCAACTCCAAACTTTATCCTTATCTCTACCCTATCGCCCATCATAAAACTTCTAATTTTTGTGCGACATTTTTAGAAGAGTTTTATAGTGGGGTATGCTTCAGAGAGAAGGGGTGTGAGCAGAGTTTGGGGCAGGTATCTTGGGCATAAAAATAGAGGAAGGTTGCTCCTCTTGGGCGTGAGGTGTTCTAGCATGGGAACCCTTTGATTTCATCTAGGATTTTATGGGTTGAGAGAAAAGTGAGAAGGGAGAGAGTCTCTTCTTCCCATCTTCTCCTCCACCTCATCCTCCACCTTTGTGTCCTTCTTCATGCTCTAGAAGTATTCAAAAAATTTGAAGAAAGGATCTATATCAGCCAGCAAGATAGTCTTCACATGAGCTAGCACTCCCGAAGAGACCAATCAGATCAGAGCTTCGATTGGATGTCCCGTAGAGATCGGATTGTTGGAAAATGTGTCCTAAAGCCAATCATTTGATGATTATGCTAATTATAAATATATATGAATTGATAAATAATAAAAGTTATTTGACCTTTTTCATCACAAGATTACATCTTCTAATAAACTCCTGTGTTGTGATGAAGTCTTTAGGATTACTTTGATCGATAAAAGAGGATTTATCGCATGGTCCTTAAACTAATTCGCAACCAAAGATACGCTATTACTAGAATGATAGCAATCTCAAGTATGGGTCATTGTGTGCCATATGCATTGATTGTCCTCATAATCAAATGGTGTGGAAACACTGGTATGGCATGCAAGTGAGATATAGAAGTACATCTCATTAAACGTGACCAACTGTGGAGCACTCTGCTGTCAAGGATAACTCATGAGGAGTATGGGTATAAGTATCTTTCTAACCTGAGATCACCACAGTGACTTGCAAGCAACTCACTATACTTATCAAGTCAGTGCGTGAGTTAAGATGGAATTGACCCCTCCGAATTAGGAGGAGTTAATGTATTAATATATTTCAATTTAGCAAAATCTGAGCCTGAGTAATCCATGTGGTAGATTTGAAAGATTGAAATACAATATGGATGACTTATCTAGAATTGACAGTTAAATCCCGAGTCTCTTTGAGCATTAGAGTCAAAAGCAATGAATTATGCAGTAACCATACACTAATAGGTTCTTAAATGTTGCTTCACCATTATTCGATCTATTCGAACGTCGGGTCACCATTACTAGATAGTTACATTGATTGGTTAAAAAATTTATTCCTATGCTCCAAGCTTAGGATCGAACCTATGGTGTCACACTCAAAAGAAGTCTCTGACTAATCATATAGTTGACCAACAATTGAGATTCATTCAAGGGCTTAATCGTCAATTCATTTGATGATTAATCTTATGCAAAAGTTACAATAAATTTATTCACCAAGTGTTAGTAAATTAATGAAAAATTAATTAATAATTAGATTACTGATTAACTCAATTTGATTGAGCAAAGAAGATTAAATGAAATCTCATTGAATTGATTCAATTAGGTTTGATCCGATTAAGTTATGAGATGACCTAATCGCTAAGAAAGAATTATCCCTGATTTGATCAGGACTTTGATCTAATTAATTTCTAATTTGATTAAAATTTGATTAAAAAATTATGAACCTAATTAGATTAGATTTTATCTATTTTATTTGGACTAAATCAAATGTGATTTTGTTTGGATTCAAATAAGGAAATTAAGAATCCATATTGCATTGGACTCTTCTCCCTTGCGCCACTAATTTTCAATGCATATTTTTCTTCACACACAAATAGTTTTTGTATGAGATTTTTTTATGTCAAATAGCTCTTTTCGTTCTCTATCTCACATCCAAATTTGGCTAAGATCTAGTTTTAAATGGTATGTTTAAATGTGATTTGAATTAGATACTATATAGATAATGTTTGACATTATCTGTAAATCCTTGCCACCAACTTTTTTTTTCCTTATGTGTCCAATATTTTGAAGAGGTTTTCTCTATGAAAAAATAGGTGGAGAATTGATTTACTATAAAAAATATGGGAAGGGGCATCCCATTTTTTTTGGGATGTGTATTGGTGAGGAATTGTGAAGGGAAGCGACATCTTGTAAGAGTCTATCTCTAGGACTCTTCATCCTACTCCTTACATGCCTAATAAAGAAGGGTTTTATTTTTTGTTTTGTGTGGATAAGAGGCTAGAGAAAAGGGCTTTCATAGTGAGAAGTCCTTGGGTGTGGGTTCATGGTGTGAAAAGAGAAGGAGAGTCATTTCTCTTTGGGTGTGTGCAAAAATCTAGTTTCTAGGATTTTGGTCCTAAGGATTTGGAAAGAGAGAAAAAATAAGAAAAAAATTATTTTCTTCTTTATCTTTTTTTTTATCTCTTCATCTTCTTTAGAAGTCCATCTTCAATCTCTAAAAAAATTTTAAAGATTTGAAGAAAAGATCCAGATCAGCCAAGAAGAAGGTCTTCATGTGAGCTAGCACTCCTAAGAAGACCGATCAGATCAGAGCTTCAAGGGGACTTCTGTAGAGGCTGAACGCATATACGGCTATGAGCAACCAGCAAAGATCTTCTTCACCATGTCTCTTAATAGCGGCAATCATCGACCCATACTCAGATATCAAGTTCTGAACTCAGATAGAAGTAGATTTGATCTACTGCTTACATCCATGCATATAGATTTTATCATATGATTATTTTAGATTTTGTATACAACATATCGTGTCATAGATCCTAGAGTAGGTTGATTTGATGATGAGATTATATGCATGTTAGATTAATATGATTAATCTAGTTATCTTTCGCTATAATTTATTCAAAAAAAATTTAAAATACATGCATAAAATCATCTATATTTTTCAACAGTGGTATCAAAGCCTGGTTCATTATGATATTTAGATCTAAATTTAATTAATGATAGATCTAAATTTTAACTTTATTTAGATCTAATATGTGATATTTTGATCTAAATTTAATTAATGATGGATCGTACAAATTGAAATAAGGTCCTGCTGTAGGGTTTATCCCTTACAGTGCACAAGTTGTCCTAGTTTGTACTGATCGTTGATAAAATCTGATTTTATGTATTGCATATGATATTTATGATCTGATTTAGATATGATCTAAGATTGTGATTAGATCTGATATAATTTAAATTAGAGCTAAATTCATGCATATATGATATGTGATTAGATTAGATGATCTGATTAGTAAGTACTTGTATTGGATTGATCACCAGATCGTCCGATCATAAGAGCAAGAAGGGTTTAAAGATATTTTCTTCTCATTTAATGGGGTGCTCTTATGGCATGTAGGAGTGTCATGTAATTAGATCTCATGAAGAATAACACGAAAGGAAGAACTTATTTTTTTGCAAAACTCTAGATCTTGAAACCCTAGATTTGTTGTATGTGATATAAAATTATATAAAAAATATAACATCTAATTTATATGATTAAAATTATTTTAATCATGAGAAAATAAAATTTTGAATCATAAAAAATTTTAGATATGATCTAAAAAGTATTTATGATTGATTTTATTTTAAAATTATACAAAATTTTTCAAATCTAAAACTTCTTGAATCGTGCTCACACAATTACTGAGTCATTTAGTTTTGAACTGAGTTGACCCAATCCTATTGTATAGCCAACTCAATATTGATTGAGTCAATCCAGTTTCAGAATAAAAAATTTTTACATAATATTTGTTGTAAATTATTTATAAAATAAAAAATTAAAATTATTTCAAACCTAAATCTAAATCCATGTTGATGCTAAACTTAATTAAGAATTAAGTATAGAATCGATTAGATCTAGAATTATGATTTAAGATCTAATGATATTGAATAAAATATGAGGGCATAGGTTAGCTCAAATTATATCTTTTTAATTGAGTTAGACCTAAGATTAGAATCAAAGAGTTAATAAATCATGTAGAGAAATTGATTAAATCTAATCAAATATTGAATTAGATTAAATTTAAATTTTTCTAGAACCAATACAATGGTTGTAGATGGTCAAGTCTATATCTTTGATTAGAGCAAATTGATCTTGATTATGGTTCAGTGATTGAATCTGAATAATTAGACTGGTCAAATCAAAACTAATTAACTAATTGGTGTCTAAGATAAGTTCGACATTTCAATCAATAATTTTTAATTGAAAATAACTTACCTGGTCATTTTGATGGTGTCTAAAGCAAGCTTGGCATATCCTTCTATCGATCTCATTTACTTGACCAATTTGGTGGATTATGTCTTGATTAGATCGTTAAGTGATTTGAGTTGACCCATGCCATTAAGATTGATTAGTATGACTGATCTAGGTGCTATTTCGACTAGCATGACCCTAATCCAATTCAATGACTTAGTGAAGTCAGTGAAAAGATTGTGGTTTACTAGTTGATCTCTTCTCATCTTTTCTTTAAAATAATTTTTAAATTTTTTAAATTATTAGGTCCATAAAATGAGCTGGTTATGGTGATAATTAGATTATAGCCTTCCATTAAGGTGAATGGTAAATGGTCCATTATTTCTGATTGACATTACAGATGCCATCCTTCTGGTGTTCTCTCTGAATGATGGAATTATCATTTATCATATGATAACTCTATTGTACTATCTGATGATGGTTGGGTTGATTAAGCTATCCTCAGACCTAATCATTCATTAGTTAGAATCACTGAGTAAGTTCATGTTAATGGTTTGACCTAATCGAGACTTTCAGTGGAGGTCCATTGCCTACTGAAATAAAATCTGGGGCTAAATTAACTACTAAAAATTATTTAGAGAAATAATTAGTTAAGAATCTATTTATAGGTGCATATGAGTTAATCGAGCCATCCTCGGGCATGTATGCAGTCTATGTAGATTCTAGTACCCACTAAGAAATTAAGGTAATTCCTCGAATTAGAGGTAGAGGCTCTCTATTCATATAGGATAGTGGGAGAACCTTTAGACTAAAGTTCAAGTCTTTAGGCTTAATCCATTCATAAATATAGAGGTCTTGTGTTTTTTTTTCCAGTTATGGCTATATATCCATTGCTCCATTCATTGTTTGACAGTGACTTATTTATAGGACCCAACTTCGATAGATGGTATGGAAAGTTACAAATAGTTTCAAAGCATGAATGGATCTTACATATGATTATGGATCTAGTACCTGATATTTCTACATCCAACACATATGATGCGATCAAAGGTACTTATCAGAAGTGGACAAATGATCATATCACCATATGATATTTTTGAAAGCATCGAAGAATATGAATTTAGTTATAAATTCGATAATGCTCAGTGGGAGGAAATCCTTCAAATATTGAAGGAGTTCTTTTTACACCTCTGAAGATGTGTCTTCAGTAGGGCAACAACCTTTTGAGAAAGAAAAAGAAGGTACAAAAGAGTCGTGCTTGGGCTTAGGAGCCCGAACTGACAAAGGAGTCTAAGGTTAACCTAGTCTGATAGAGTCCCTTGATCCAAACAGGCAAAAAAAGAGAAATTAGCAAAGGATTGCTGGACAAGGTACTTATATGATAACACCTTATGATTTCTCTATTTGTGATACTACTACCTGGGTATTGGATATTGAAAGTCCATGCAAATTATTACAATGACTTCAGGTTAGTAGAAAGTTTGAAAATAGCAAGAGATTCTTGAAAGTTGGAGATGGAAGTCATGTTCAATCCTGATTTTAAGAATTGTTAAGCTTATTTTCAATTCTAATAATATCATTTTAGTGATTATCACTATTATCTAATAATTTTTGTGATATCATTATAGATGATGTCAAAATCATGATGGACAACTAAAAAAATAGCATTTACGAATAGTCACAGCCTGTAAGTGTAATGTACACACCAAATTAAACATCCTAAAGTAGACTATGTCATGGATTCCTATCTTTGGCAATTTAGGCTCTATCATAGGATCAATCGAAGATAATTTTCAAAATCAATGATTGTGAATCATTGTCAATCTATCAATCTTATTTTCTTAGTAAGATGACTAAGTCACCTTTTGCTAGAAAAGATGAATGAGCCAATGATGTTCTAAATCTGATATATACTGATATATTAGATTTATGAACATGTTTGTCATAAATTTGAATTATTCAAAATATTCAAATAATTTCTTAATAAGGTAGAGAAACAAACTGAAAAGAGCATTGAAACTCTTCGGTCAGACCAAAGAGGAGAATGCCTTTCAGATGAATTTTGACATATCTAGAAAATAATAGGATTCTCTCTTATTGGAATCAACTTTGTTAGATATAATTTGATTCATGATGAGGTTTACAAGTCTGCCAGTCTCTTTTTAGGATTATACTTTTAAGACTACTTATTATGTTTTAAATTAGATTCTGAATTAATCAGTCGTAATAACTCTATATGAGATATGAACTAGGCATAAGTCGATACTTTCTTACTTTAGGATTTGAGAGTGTTTGTTCTATATCAAGCATTTATAGATCGATTAGCTTGAATTTTGATCCTATATGTATTATTTTATAGGGTAATCCTAAAGAATCTAGGGGATATTACTTCTATCTTCCTGAAGAATAAAAGTTGTTCGATATTTCTTTTAGAAAAGGAGTATCTTGGTGAAGGAACTGATGCCTTTAATATTGAACTTATGAAGTTCAACAGGTAGAAGAACCGACACAATCTAGTGAACTCATAGAATCAGATTTGATTAGATCAAACTAGAAACCTATTGTAAAAGCACCATTAAGGAGATCTATTAGAGTATCGCATCCATTGGATAGATACTTCAGTTTCTAGTTTTGAGACATGATCCTGTTGAACTCAATGAGAACAATAAGAATCTGATCACCTACATGGATGCCATGCAGAGATCCGACTTCGATTAGTAGCTTAAAACCATAAAGTCCGAAATGGAGCCCATGAAGGTCAACAGTGTATGGATACTTGTTGATCTACTCGAAAGAATAAAATCCATAGGGTGTAAGTGGATCTTCAATAGGATCAGAGGGCACAGACGAGAAGGTGGAGACCTACAAGGCTCGTTTGGTTGCCTAAGGATATTGTTAACATTACGGTATTAACCATAACGAGATATTTTTCTCCTAAGGCAATGCTAAATATTTCAGAGTTGGAACATGCATTTTGATAAGTGATCAAAATGCATGACTTTGTTGAGAATGAAGAAGAACCCTATAAATATAAATGGGTTAATAGTTCTGTGAGTGTATTTTTTATTTTGTATATGAATAAAATTCTCTAAATCAAGAATGACATTCCTTACATTACAAAGAATAAAGGTTTTGCTGTTATCATTGTTCTTCATAAAGGACTTAGGAAAAGCATCCTTTATTCTAGGGATAAAGATCTATAGAGATAGATCTAAGAAGCTGCTTGAGTTATCCCAATCCAACGTACATAGAGTATTTATCAGTAGAATTTATTCTATTATGAACACCATATATGAGATCGGATATGGTATACTTACTAGGATAGTGAGTGGATATCTGTAAGATCCAGATGAAAATCGCTGGAAGGTCATTCTTAAGTATTTTAAAAATACTAAAGATCGATGACTCAGTTGTAGAGAATCTGACTTAAAACTTGTAGAGTATGACTCTAATTTTTAGTTGGACATGATAATAGCAAGAACATGTCGGAATATATTTTTATCCTAAATAATGGAGCAATCTGCTAGAAAGATTCCAAGCAGAGCAATATAGCCAATTCAAATTGTGAGGCAGAATATATTACAGCATCCAATGCTTGTGATGAAGCTATATGATTATACAGATTCATTAGCAAGCTAGGAGTGGCACCCTCCAATGATAGTTCTACTGTATTGTATAGCACCAGAGCCATAGCTCATGCCAAGGAGCTGAAGTCCTATTAGCTTACTGAGCATTTTACATCGCTACCATCTTATTCGAAAAATCTGTTAAGATGATGTCGAACTTTAGAAGATCGATGGAAAGGAGAATCTGACCAACCCATTTACTAAAGCCTCGATATCTTGGAGTTCTAAGATGATAAATCAAAGATGGGTATATGATACTATGCTGATTGCCTTTAGTCCAAGTGAGAGTTGTTGAAAAATGCATCTTAAAGTCAATCATTTGATGATTGTGCTAATTATAAATATATATAAATTGATAAATAATAAAAATTATTTGGTCTTTTTCATCACAAGGTTACATCTTCTAATGAACTTCTATGTTGTGATGAAGTCCTTAGGATTATTTTGATCGCTAAAGGAGGATTTATCGCATAGTTCTTAAACTGATTCACGACCAAATGATACGCTATTACTAGGATGATAGTGATATCAAGTATAGGTCATTGTGTGCCATATGCATTGGTTGCCCTTGTAGCCAAATGGTGTGGAGATACTAGTAGGACATGCAAGTGAGATATAAGAGTACATCTCATTGAATGTGACCAACTGCGGAGCACTCTGCTGTCAAGGGTAGCTTGCAAAGGGTATGGATATAAGTGTCCCTCCGATCTGAGATCACCATGCTGACTTGCAAGCAACTCACTATACTTTGGTGCCAGACTAACTGAGTTTTAAATTCAATATTGAAAGGTTGCTGGGTATAGTCAAGTACTTATCAAGTCAGTGCGTGAGTCAAGATGGGATTGATCCCTCTGAATTAGTAGGAGTTAATATATCAATGTATTTCAATTTAGCAAAATCTGGGCCTGGATAATTCATGTGATAGGTTTGAAAGATTGAAATATAATGTGGATGACTTATCTAGAATTGACAATGAATTCCTGAGTCTCCTTGAGTATTAGGATCAAAGAGATAAATTATATGATAACCATACGCTAATAGATTCTTGAATGTTGCTTCATCATCATTCGACCTATCCAGACGTCGGATCACCATTACTAGATGATTATATCGATTAGTTCAAAAATTTATTTCTATACTATTAATTTAGGTTCGAATCTATGGGGTTACACTCAAAAAAATTTTTTGACTAATCATATGGTTGATCAATGATTGAGAATTATTCAAGGGCTTAATCATCAATTCGATTGATGATTAATCTTATGCAAAAGTTATAATAAATTTATTTATCAAGTATTAGTAAATTAATAAAAGATTAATTAATAATTAAGTTACTAATTAACTCAATTTTATTGAGCAAAGAGGATTAAATGAAATCTAATTAAATTAGATTCAATTAGGTTTGATCCGATTTGGTTATGAGATGACCTAATCGTTAAGGGAGGATTGTCCCTGATTTGATCAGAACTTTAGTTCAATCAATTTTTAATTTGATTAAAATTTGATTAAAAATTTATGAATCTAATTAGATTAGATTTTATCTATTTTATTTGGGCTAAACTAGATGTGATTTGGTTTGGATTCAAATAAAGAAATTAAGAGTCCATATTGCATTGGACTCTTCTCTCTTGCGCCACCAATTTTTAATGCCCACTTTTCTTCATGCACAAATAGTTTTTGCATGAGATTTTTTCATGCCAAAGAGTTTTTTCTCTTCTCTATCTCACATCCAAATTTGGCTATGATCTGATTTTAAATGGTATATTCAAATATGATTTGAATTGGATACCATATAGATAATGTTTGACATTATCTACAAAACCTTGCCATCAACTTATTTTTTTCTCCTTATGTGTATGACATTTTGAGGAGATTTTCATTGTAGGAAATCAGTTGGAGAACTAGTTTATCATGAAAAAATATGAGAAGGGACATCCCATTTTTTTTGAGGCATGTATTCATGTGGAATTGTGAAGGGAAGCGGCATCTTATAAGAGTCCATGATCTCTAGGACTCTTCACCCTACTCCTTACACATCTAATAAAAAGAGGTTTTATTTTTTGTTTTATGTGGGTAAGAGGCCAGAGAAAAGGGATTTCATGATGAGAAGTCCTTGGATGTGGGTTCATGATGTGAAAAGAGAAGGAGAGTCCTTTTTCTTTGGGTGTGTGCAAAAATTTAGTTTCTAGGGTTTTGGTCCTATGGGTTTGGGAAAAGAGAAAAAATAAGAAAAAAATTATTTTCTTCTCCATCTTTCTTTTACCTCTTTATCTCCTCTAGAAGTCCATCTTCAATCTCTGAAAAGATTTCAAAGATTTAAAGAAAAGATCCAGATCAGCTAAGAAAAAGATCTTCGCATGAGCTAGCACTTCTGAGAAGACCAATCAGATCAGGGCATCGAGTGGACTTCCGTAGAGACCAGACGTATGTGTAGCTGTGAGCAACCAGCAAAGATCTTCTTCACCATTTCTCTCAGTAGCGATGATCATCAACTCATGCTCAGGTATCGAGTTCTAAATTCAGATAGAAGTAGATCTGATCTATTGCTTACATCCATGCATGCAGATTTTATCATATGATTATTTTAGATTTTGTATGCAATATATCATATCATAGATTCTAGAGTAGGTTAATTTGATGATTAGATCATATACATGTTAGATTAATATGATTAATCTAATTATCTTTTGCTGTAATTTATTCAAAAAAATTTAAAATATATGCATGAAATCGCCTTCATTTTCCAACACAGACACCCTGTGTGGCTACGAGCAATGAGGATGAACCCTTTACCATGGTTTCTCAGCAGCAGTGATCATCGATCCATACTTAGGTATAGAGTTATGAACTCTGTAGGATAGTAGTTCTAATCTACTATCGAATAGATGTGATTTATTACTTACGTCCATGTATGCTGTTTTATTTTCATATTTTATATGCCATGTATCATGTCATAGATCCTAGGGTAGGTTGATTTAATGATTAGATCATATGCATGTTTGACTAATATGATTAATCTAGTTGTATTCCGCTATGATTTATTTTAAAAAATTTTGAAATACATGCATGAAATTGCCTATGATTTTCTTCAAAAAGGTCATGCTAAGATTTAGCTTGGTCTCCAATGCCTTATGCAAACTCTTTCAACATTAAGACATAAATCTAGTATTTCTATCTGACACTATGGTTACTAGAACTCCATGCAACCACACAATTTTCTTAATATATAACCTTGTCAATTTCTCAAGTGAATGGCCAACCTTGAAAGGCAAAAGATGTGTTGACTTAGTCAATCAATCCATAATCACCCAAATGGCATCATTACCACTGGGAGCTCTAGGTAACCCAACCATGAAATCCATTGTAATATATTCCCATTTGTTCACTCAGGATTGCCAAGAGGGTATAGCTGTCCTACTACTTTCATATATTTAGGCTTTACTTGTTGGCACACCAAATACTATGCAACATATTGAGCAATTTGTCTCTTCATATTGCTCCACTAAAAATTTTATTTTAAGTCCTTATACATCTTAGTACTCCCAGGGTGTAATGTATAAGCAGTATCATGGGCCTCTTTTAATGTTTTCTTCTTCATTTCTACAACATTAGGCATACATAGTCTGGTAACAAATATTAAAAAACCATTACTATGAATACAAAACTCTAGTCAAGTACCTGCTTCTATTTCATGTTTGATTTTCTATACCTAAGTAAGAATAACTACTATGAGCTTCTTTCATTCTCTTAATCAATGTAAGTTGAACTATTAGAAAAACTAGAAGTTTACTAGAGCAATGCATCAGCATTTTAATTTCTAACATTTTCAAATCTTCTAAGATCAATTTTTGGGTAGTGATCAATGTTGCCAAATATTTGAAGGTTTTTCTGCTCCAGGCATTTCCTACCATATTAGTTTTTTCTGGATTATAATTAATGGACAAATCATAGTCCTTCAAAAGTCCCAACCATCTCTTTTGTCTCATATTTAGCTCCTTCTAAGTAAAAATGTACTTCAAACTTTTGTGATCCGTATATATCTTACATTGTTCACCATAAAGATAATGTCTCCAAATTTTAAGAGCAAAAATAATAGCTGCTACTTCCAAGCATGGGTAGGATAATTTTGCTCATAAGGTTTTAACTATTTGGAAGCACAAGCCATTACCTTATGGTGTTGTATTAAAACACATTCTAATCATTTCTTAGGTGTATCACTATAGATAATGAAACCTTTGTTCCTAAAAGGTAAAATTAGAATTGGAGTTGATATTAATCTCTTCTTCAATTCTTCAAAACTTCATTTATATTCTTCTATCCATTTAAATTTGATCTCTTTTTGAGTTAAACAGATTAATAGAGCAACCATACGAGAGAATCCCTTAATAAATCTTTTATAATAACCAACCAACCCTAAGAAGCTGCACACTTCTGAAACATTGGTTGATCGACTCCACTTAACGATGGCTTCCACCTTATTTGGATCTATTGCAATGCCATTTTTTGATGTCACAGGCCCCACAAATACTATTCTATCTAGCCAAAATTCGTATTTCTTTAGTTTTACATATAACTACTTTTCTCTTAACACTTGAAGTATACATCTCAAATGTCTTTTGTGCTCCTCTTTAATTTTAGAATAGACTAAGATGTCATCAATAAAAACTACCACAAATTGATTCAAGAAGGATTTAAACATCCTATCCACTAGATCCATAAATTTTGTTGGTACATTAGTTAATACAAATAGCAACACCAAAGTTCATAATATCCGTACCTTATTCTAAAACCTATTTTGGAGACATCTTCTGTCTTGATTTTCAAATGATAGTAAATCAAATCGAAGATCAATCTTAGAGAAGACTTAAGCTCCATGTAGTTGATCAAACAAGTCATCAATCTAAGATAGAGGATATTTATTCCACATGGTCATCTTATTCAACTCTCTGTAATCAATACAAAGTCTCATACTTTTATTTTTCTTTTTCACAAATAATATTGGAGCTACCCAAGGTGATACACTGGGTCTAATAAAATCTTTATTCAATAATTCTACCATTATTCTTTTAATTCTTTCAATTCAGCTGGAGCCATTCGATAGGGGGTCTTAGAAATTGGGTTGCTGCTGGGTACTAACTTAATTGAGAATTCAATCTCCCTATCTGGTGGAAGTCTTACCAAGTCTTCAAAAAAAATATTAGAAAATTTACTAATAATAGGAATGTCCTTCAGTATTATGTCTTCTTATTGAGTGTCCCTTGTAGTGGCTAAATAGGCCATACATCCCTTCTTTATCATTCGCATAGCCTGCAATGCTGATACTACTTGTGGAGGGGCAGCAACTTTGCTTCCAATAAAATAAATTTTCAATTGGCCCAAAATTTGAAAGGTGACCTTCTTTTCATAACAATTTACTGAAGGATGATAAGCAGCTAACCAATATATCTCCAATATAATATCAAAATCTTGCATATCTAATACTGTTAAATCTATTAATAATTCCATATCCCCTGCTCTGACTATGCAAGACTTGCAAACATATGTAGCAATCAAGGTACTTTTAACTAAGGTGCTAACATAGAATTCAACATCTAAGGCTCGTATGATAATTTATGCTTTTTAATATAAGTAGCAGATATGAAGGAATGAGTAGCATCCAAATCAAATAATATATATACATAAGTTGAGGAAACTAGAATGGTACCTCTCACCATTGTATTAGGAGTCTGCTCATCTTGCTGGATTATTGCATAAACCTTTCCTTACGTACTAGACTTTTGCAACACCTGCTTGCTTTGACCCCCAAGATAAGATCACCACACTACAAATATTTGACTCATTTGGGATGATTGAGTAGGTTGTTTCTTCTTCTTGAATGGACAAATAGCTACGTTATGGCTTAGTTGGCTGCACTCAAAACAAACTCTACTAGTCTAACAACAACTTGTTCTGCATGGCCCTTCTACATCTGAGGCATCGCATCCCACTATTCTGCTAAATGTTAGCAGTAGAGCATTGAATTTCTCTTCTCTTGAACTGACTTGCAGCACTCTGATTTGGATGAGATACAATTGGGAAGGATCCCTCTGTCTTATTCAAGTTCCAATCTCTATCCTTCTGCATCTCATTAAGATCATTCTCTATCAACAATGTCTTGCTCACCACTAATTCATAGGTAGTCAATTCAAATACATTCACCAATTGTCTAAGTCAAGGCCTCATTCCCATTATGAATTGTTGAATTCGACTTTGCTCATCAGCTATCATAGTATGAGCAAGCATGGCCAAACAGATAAATTCAGCCTCATACTAAGTCACAGACATGTTTCTTTATTCTAGTTTAATAAAGTCACTTTCTATCTGAATTTGAATACTCTTAGAAAAATATTTGGTGTATAAAGATTTCTTAAATACCTTCCAAGTAATAATCACATTAGTCCCACATCTATGTTCTTCCAACAACCACCAATCAAATGCACCCCCTTGGAGGAGATAAGAAGCATAGTTGATCTTTTCTTCTTCTTCACACTCATAAACTTTAAAGACTTTTTCAATTTTTGTTAGCCATTTCTTAGCCTCCAGTAGATCAGTTGTCCCAAAAAATGATGGCAGAGCCACTGCTTTAAAATTAGTAGAATTACCAAATCCTCATGGTTTATGTGGTGCCAACTGATTATTTTATGGTCATTAATCCTGTGATCAAACTTTGATTATTTTTACTATTGCTGTTGGGAATAGTATCCCAAAGTCAATCGTCAGTCTGTTGACGGTTGTGCTCTTTCTTGTATTAGTATATGAATTATAAATTAATAAAAATTATTTTGGTATTTTTCATCACAAATTATTTCATCTTCTAATGAACTCCTGTGTTGTGGTGAAGTCCTTAGGACTATTTAGACTCGACAAAGGAGGATTTATCGTTTAGTCCTTAAACCTGTTCATGACCAAATGATACGTTGTTACCAAGGACAACAACGTTTATCAAGCATAGGTCGTTGTGTGCCATATGGGTTGGTTGTCCTCTTAACCAAGGAGTGTGGAGATACTGGTATGGCATACAGGTGAGATGTAAGGGTACATCTGCACTGAACATGACTGACTCCGAAGTTTTTTTTGCTGTCAAGATTTGCTTCGATGGGATATGGGTATAACTATCCCTCCGACCTGAGACCACTACGGTGACTTGCAAGCAACTCACTGCACTTAGGCACTGGACTATCTGAATTTTTAATTCAGTAACGGAAGGCTGTTGGGTGTAGTCAAGTACTTGACTTGTCGATGCATGTGTCAAGATGGGATTGACCACTCTAGTTCAGGAGCTGTGTACAGTCATGTTTCAATTTAGCAAATCCTTGGCCAGGGTAGTCCTAGTGAGGAGTCACAGGACTGTTTGAGTTGAGCATGATTCGGATGATCTAATCAGGGTTGACAGTTTAACCCTGAGTCATCTTATACATAGGGATCAAAAGGGATGAATTATACAGTAACCATATTTGCGTAGGTTCTGGATGTTGCGATTGCGACTATTCGACCTATCCGAATGTCGGATACCATTACTAGATGGTCACTTCGATTAGTACAAAAATTGGTTCCTATGCTACCAACTTAGGTTCGAACCTACAGGGTCACACACATTAGAGGTTCCTATCTGATCTGATGGCTAATGAAGAGTCCCACTGGACTGAGACTCTTCGACCAAGAGTCCTAATGCTCAGGAACTCTGAGTCCTACGTGTCTAAAACTTTATGATCAAGAATCAGGATTCTCTGATCATGAGTTCCACACATTTTGGGTACTGGGGTCAAGAGTCCCACTGGTTTGGGCCTCTTCGATCAAGGTTTCATATCGATGGACTTTGATATCCGATTGTCTATCGCATTTGGACTCAGTATTTATGAGAGATTTAATTAGTGATTTGATCACTAATTAACTCAATTTGATTGAGTAATTATTTTTAGATCAAGTCCAATTGAATTGAATTCAGTTGGGTTTGACCCGATTAGGTTAAGAGTTGACATCTAATCGTCGAGGTGGTTTGGTCCCTGATCTGATCAGGGATTGGGCTTAGTCAATTCTTGATTTGATTAGAATTTTATTGAACCTAATTAAGCCTAATTATGTTGGATTTAATTTAGTCTAATTATGCTTAACCTATTTTGATAAAGTTGGTTCAATTAGATTGGTTTAAAATTTGAAACCACCTTGACTTATCTCCCTACGCCACCTCACTTCACTTGCGCCAATTTGAATTCACGAGAAACAAGTTCTCATGAATTTTCTCCCATGAAGAAGCCTTCCCATGCCCCACCTGTGTGCGCCATCTAAGTGGATAAAGATAGGTTGGTTGGCCATTCAAATTCAAAGGAAGTTTGAATTTGAATGGGCAACCAATCCATGCGCCACCTTATCCCTTGTGCGCCCCTTTCTCTACACGAGAAAAGGTTTCTCGTGTAGACTCTCCATGCACAAAGAAGCCCACGCCCCTCCCTTCTCACGCCAAGAGTGGATAAAGATTGGTTGGTTGGCATTTGATTCAAATTTGATTTGAATTCAAGTGAGCAACCACCTATCTTTATCCTCTCACGGGGTGAAAATGCTGAAAAGATGCATCTTGCACTGTTTTAAAAGGAAGAGAAGATAGGGCATGCAAAGATCTGATCCTCGAGAATCAGGGTGGCGTGAGAAGAGACTTCTGCGTGAGAAAAGAAAAGAAAAGAAGAGAAAAAAAAAGAGAGAGTGGGCGCAAGTTTCTTTTGTGAGTACCCTAGGGTTTCTGCCTAGGATTCAGGAAGTGAGAAGGTGAGCTACGAGTGTCATGAGCCCACCAGATTTTAGGAAGAACTTCATCAACCTCTCAAGTACATCTGCTGATGATTCAGAGCATTCGAGGAGTCGGCAGATCAAGATCGAAGGAGTTTGATCAGTATCAGCCGTCGAAAGGGTTCTGCAACGAACTAGCATTCGTGAGGAGACGATCAGATCAGGAGCTTCCTGTGGATGATTCACAAAGGTCAGACATACTGTGTGGCTGCATTGCGATGATCAGACCTTCTCGATGGTGATTAGACTGCAGCGATCGACTACCTGCATGAAGGTAATGTGTTCTGAACATATAACAGTAAATGTTTACTATAGAAGTTTAAATTTTAAATTTAAATACATACTATATATATCATATTTAGATCCTTGTGTAAGATTAATACATATTAATTAATTAGATTAATTAATAATTTTTGCTGTAAAATTATAATTTTAAAAAGTTTTAAAATTATCGTTTTACCCCTGCACTGAAATTTATTTCAAATGGTATCAGAGTAGGTTCTAAAATATGATATACATTTGCATGCATAGATTAAGTAGTAATCTAAAAGTTAAAATTTAAAATTTAAATTTAAAATTTAAAATTCAAAATTTGAATTTTAAATTTTGAAATTCAAAATTCAAAAATTTGAAATTTAAAATTTAAAATTTAAAATTTATTTAAAATTTCAAATTTGAAATTCAAAATTTAAAATTCAAATTTTGAAATTCAAAAATTTGAAATTTGAAATTTGAAATTTATTTGAAATTTAAAATTTAAAATTTGAAATTTGAAAATTAAATTTTGAAATTGATATATTTAGATATACTTGATCCAAATAGCAAGTAGTCTAATTGGGTTGGTTGCCATGGTCATCCGGTCATAGGAGAAAAGTAGGGTTTAAAGGCCCTCTCCTCCCATTCGATGGGGTTCTCCTATGGTGGTAGGGGTGCCGATGCGATTATATCCCATGCAGATAAAGCAGCGAAAGGACTTAATTGTAAAGGTTCAATTATAAAATTTATCATGAATATGTTAGATTAGATCTAAAGGAATATTCATGATTTATTTTGATTGAGTTATTTTTTGTTATGTAATTAGTAATAGGATTGCTGTTTATGAAATGTGCTGATCCATTTGTGAAATGAGTCAACACATTTGGTGAACAAAAAATAAAATCTTTCAAATTTGAAAATTATTTTTGAAATATCAAGCCCTGACCCATTAGCCCAAATACTTAATTAAAAGAATTAAGTGTTATCTAGTTGGTCTAGAATTGTGAATTAAGACCTAAGACAATTGCATAAATATGTGGGTCAATGGGTTAGATGGATTAGGTCCATAATTGGATAAGACCTAAAGTTAGCTTAAAGAAATGGACTAAATTAGAGTAATTAGTCAAATCTAATCAAAAGTTGAATTAGATTAGGTCAAGGACACTCTAGATTCAACTCCAATAGTTGTAGTTGAATGGATCCATGTCTTTAACTAGACCAAGATGGACTTAATTCATGGCTACGTGGTGAAACCCTATTTACTAAGTTGATCAAATTAAAACTAATGAACCGGTTGGTGTCTAAGATAGTTCAACAGTTTGACCAGTGATTTTTAATTGGGAGCTACTCGCATTGATTCAATCTCTGACGAGTTAATGGCATATCCCTTCCACTGATCTCACTTACCTGGCCAACCTGGTGAGTTAGGTTTTGATTAGATCACTTGGTGATTAGGGCTCACCCATGTCATTAAGTAAATCAGTGTGACTGATTTAGGTGCTCCTAATACCGGCTTTAATTAAATCCTTTTTAATCTGACTTGGTGAAGTCAGTGAGGAGATTGAAATTGGCTGGTTAATTTCTTCTCTTCTATCCTTTAATAAAATCTTCAAAAATTATTAGGTCCCTAAAAATGATTAAGTTATAGTAATAACTAAGTCATAGCCTCCCATTAAGTGAGTGATAATGAGTCCATTAGTTTAATAATCACTGGAGGCCTAAAGGCCTGGTGCTTATTGACTAATGGAATTATCATTCATAATATGATCATTTGGTTGAGTCTTTCTGATGGTGGTCAGGTTGGCCGGCCAAAGTCAGGCCTGATCATTTATTGGTCAGATTCACCAAATCAAGTCATGTTAATGGTTGGACCTAACCAGATCTTTTCAGTGGAGGCCAAAGCCTACCGATTAGGTTCTGGGTCTAAATTAATTACTAGAAGTTGTTTAGAGAAATAACTGGTTATGAACCTACCCATAGATGCACATGGGTTGACCAACCAAAGTTGGGCTCGTGTGTAGTCTGTGTGGATTCTAGTACCCACTAAGGAATTAATGTAATTCTTCGAATTGAAAGTTGAGGCTACTAGTTCGTAAAAATACTGGGAGAAACTTTAGATTAAAGTCCAAGTCTTTAGTATTAATAATTAGAGGGACGGTCCAAGACACTTATCAGAAGTGGCTCAACGATCGCACCACCGTTCGGTGCATTATGCTGGCAGCAATGAATGATGAGTTCAGCCGTAGGTTCGAGAACGCCCAACCGCAGGAGATGCTTCAAATGTTGAACGACTCCTTTGGCATGCCTAACGACATTGAAAGGCACAAAACTAGTTGTGTTATTTTCAATGCTCGGATGAGGGATGGGGCCTCAGTCACCGATCATGTACTGTACATGATCGAAATGATTGAGCGCCTAAGTAAACTGGGCTTTCCCCTGCATGAGCAGCTCGGTAAGGATGCGATCCTTAATTCATTGCCCAAGTCCTTCCTCTCCTTCCTTACTCATTTTCGAATGACAAAGCCTGCAGTGAACTACCACGGCTTGTTGAGGTTGCTGCAGAACTTTGAGAAGGACCACCAGCTCCATAAGGAGTCGGTGAATGTTGTGGGAGGGTCTTCTTCTGTTAGTCGACCCTTTAAGAAAGGGAAGAAGAACAAGAAGAAGAAGAACAAGAAGGTAGAGTCGCATGCTGAGACATCTGTACAGGGTCAGACCAAGAAGCGCAAGCCCAACCAGAGCCAGGTGGAGTGCTTCTTTTGCAAGAAGCAAGGGCACTGGAAGAGGAACTGTCCTCTATACATTGCCTTCCTGGACCCAAACAGGCCGAAGAAGAAGCAAGGTAATTATATGATAACACCTTGCAACTTTTTCATTTGTGATACTACTGCCTGGGTATTGGATACCGGAAGCCCTTATCATATCTGTAATTTGATGCAGGGTCTGCAAGTCAGTAGGAGATTTGATGAAGGCGAGAGGTTCCTGAACGTTGGAGATGGAAGCAAAGTTTCAGTTCTAGCTTTAGGAATCATGAACCTTGTAATCAATTCTCATAATGTAATTCTAAGTGAATGTCACTATTATTCAAATTTTTTATTAAATATTATTTTTATAGGCCTTTTGGCCATGTACAGTTATGAATTTTTAATAAAAAAAAATGTTTGCAATATCATTTTGAATGGTGTTATAATATTTGTTGGACAACTAAATAATGAAATTTACTTACTATCACAGCCTGTTAATGTGGTTCAAACCTCCGATAAATGCCCTAGAATGGAAAATATGTCAGAAGTCTACCTTTGGCTAGGTCATATCAATAAGAACAGAATAAACAGATTGGCTCAAGAAGGAATTCTTGAAGTTGGTGATTGTGAATTACTTCCAACCTGTGAGTCCTATCTTCTTGGGAAGATGACCAAGTCACCTTTTACTGGAAAAGGTGAGCGAGCCAGTGAACTCTTGGGTCTGGTACATTCTGATGTATGTGGATCCATGAGCTCAAGTGCAAAAGGTGGATATTTCTACTTCATAACCTTCACAGATGACCTATCGAGGTATGGGTATGTCTACTTAATGAAGCATAAGTCAGAGTCGTTTGAAATGTTCAAACTATTCCGAAATGAGGTAAAAAAATAAACTGAAAAGTGTATTAAAACTCTTCGATCTGATCGAGGAGGTGAATACCTTTCCAATGAGTTTCTGACATATCTTGGGGAGAATGGGATTCTCTCTTAGTGGACTCCTCCTAGAACACCACAGCATAATGGTGTGTCTGAAAGGAGGAATCGGACCTTGTTGGACATGGTTCGATCCATGATGGGGTTTATTGGTCTGTCAATCTCCCTCTGGGGATATGTGCTCGAATCGGCTTGTTACCTTCTAAATAGGGTTCCGAGTAAGTCTGTGACCAAAATGCCATATGAGATATGGATAGGACGTAAGCCAGTACTCTCGCACCTTAGGGTTTGGGGGTGTCCGGCTTATGTTAAACATTTAATTACGGACAAGCTTGGATCTAGGTCTGACAAGTGTTATTTTATAGGGTATCCAAAAGAGACCAAAGGGTATTATTTCTACCTAGCTGATGAGAAAAAGATGTTTGTCAGCCTTAAGGCAATCTTTTTAGAAAAGGAGTTTCTTGGTGAAGGGATTGTTGCCTCTAAGGTCGAACTTGAGAAAGTTCGATAGGTGGAAAAATCGACACAAGTTGCTGAACCTGAACTGGATTTGGTTAGATCAGATCCAGAGTCCATTGTTCATGCACCCTTAAGGCGGTCTGGTAGAGTACCACGTCAACCGGACAGATACTATAGTTTTTTGGTCCGAGACGGCGATCTTGTCGAACTTGATGAAAATGATGAGGATCCGATCACCTATATGGATGCAATGCAGAGACCTGACTCTGAGAAATGGCTAGAGGCCATGAAATCTAAAATGAAGTCCATGAAGGTCAATGATGTGTGGACATTGATTGACCCACCCGAAGGAGTAAAACCCATAGGGTGTAAGTGGGTCTTCAAGAGGAAGAGGGGCGCAGATGAAAAGGTGGAGACCTATAAAGTCCGTCTGGTTGCCAAGGGATATCGTCAACGTTATGGTATAGACTATGACGAGACGTTTTCTCCTATGGCAATGCTTAAATCCATTCGGATTATGGTTGCGATAGCTGCCCATCTGGACTATGAAATCTGGCAGATGGATGTGAAGACAGCTTTCCTAAATGGAGAGCTGGATGAAGAGGTGTATATGATACAACCTGAAGGGTTCATATCTACAGATGAGTCTAAGGTGTGCAGGCTACAAAGGTCCATTTATGGACTTAAGCAGGCTTTCTGGAGTTGGAACATACGTTTTGATAGGACGATCAAGACATATGGCTTCGTTAAGAACGGAGAAGAGCCCTGCATTTATAAGTGGGCTAATGATCCAGTAGTGGCATTTCTTGTATTGTATGTGGATGATATTCTCTTAATCAGGAATGATGTCCCTACATTACAGGGAATAAAGATTTGACTGTCGTCACAGTTCTCCATGAAGGATCTGGGAGAAGCTTCCTACATCCTAGGGATGAGAATCTATAGGGATAGATCCAAAAGGTTGCTTAGCTTATCCCAGTCCACGTACATTGATACTATACTGAAGAGGTTCAGCATGAAGAATTTCAAGAAAGGCTATCTACCGATAGGCCATAGAATTTCTCTCTCGAAGAGAGATTGTCCGACAACACCTCAAGAGAGAGAGCATATGGGTAGAATTCTATATACTTCGGCAGTGGGATCTATCATGTACACCATGACATGTACACGATCAGATGTGGCATACTCACTAGGGGTAGTGAGTAGATACCAATCTGATCCAGGGGAGAATCACTAGAAGGTTGTTAAAATCATCCTGAAGTATTTAAAAAATACTAAGGACCAGTAGCTTGTTTATGGTGAATCGAACTTCAGACTTATGGGGTTTACAGACTGTAATTTTTAGTCTGTCACGATGATAGCAAGAGTGTGTCGGAATTTATTTTTACCCTTAATGGTGGGGCTGTCTGCTGGAAGAGTTTCAAGCAGCACACCATGGCAGATTCAATTTGCGAGGCAGAGTATGTCGCTGCATCAGATGCTGCCAAAGAAGCGGTGTGGCTGAGAAAATTTATCATCAAGCTCGAAGTAGCACCCTCCCTTGTTGGTCCAGTTCTGCTTTACTGTGATAGCTCTAGAGCCATTGCTCAGGCGAAGGAACCGAAGGCACACAGCAGACGAAGCATATTCTGCGCCGCTACCATCTCATCCGAAAAATCATGGATAGAGATGACGTCGACCTTCAGAAGATCGACGAAAAGGAGAACCTGACCGACCCATTCACTAAAGCCATTGCAGTGAAGGAGTTCGATGACTTCAAGTCGAAGATGGGTATTAGATACTGCATCGATTGGCTTTAGGCCAAGTGGGAGATTGTTGGGAATAGTATCCTAAAGCCAATCGTCAGTCTGTTGATGGTTGTGCTCTTTCTTGTATTAGTATATAAATTATAAATTAATAAAAGTTATTTTGATATTTTTCATCACAAATTATTTCATCTTCTAAAGAACTCCTGTGTTGTGGTGAAGTCCTTAGGACTATTTAGACTCGACAAAGGAGGATTTATCATTTAGTCCTTAAACCTGTTCGCGACCAAATGATACGTTGTTACCAAGGATAACAACGTTTATCAAGCATAGGTCGTTGTGTGCCATATGGATTGGTTGTCCTCTTAACCAAGGAGTGTGGAGACACTGGTATGGCATATAGGTGATGTAGGAACCAGATCTAGGGTTTCAGGGTTAGATCTTGAAACTTTTTCAAGATCATACAGTGGAAGACTAAAATAAATCAAAATTTATTTTTTAAAATCAGAGAATCCCTAGATCTAAGATCCTATTACATGATTATTACATAGCATTAAATCAAAAATTAAAATATATAAATATAGCATGAACTACATGTTGATCATATCAACATGTTTCTATACCACATCTAATGTATGTATTAAACAATAGATCAGATCTATTACCTTGCAAGTTAGATGCTCTAACCTCACTGATCCAGGCTTAAGGATGATGTTGCAAGCCGCACACATGTCCGGCCTCTAGGAGTCATCCACACGAGCCCACGAATCTCGATCAGAAGTCTTGCTTCAGGAAATCAGCACAGTATGCTAGTACTGCGCTGATCCTTCTTTGATCGTTGATCAGGTGCCTCCTTCTTCTTGATTTGGACTCTTCTAAAGATGGAAAGTAAAAGGAGGAGTTTCAAATCTAAGACGCTCTCAAGAAACTCAAGATGGAGGGAGGAAAGATATGAAAACAAAAAACCCTAGAAGAAGACCCTCTTCTTCTTCACGTTTTTCTCTCTAGATACCCTAACTTGCATATTTTATATCTCCATGACCCAAAGGTCTTTCTCTCTGATTTTTGGATGGCACAAAGGTCTCTCAAATCTCTATCTTCTCCTAAAATTTCATAAATAAAATCATTTTATACAGAGAGATTGATAGAGTCCTTGTCTAAGTCAAATACCTAGTCAAGGCTTATCCAAACATGGCAAGTTAAGGTGTGCCCAACTCTTGAGCACCTCCTCCATATTTTCATGTATGGATCACCAAAAAAGGGTGCACAATGTGTACCCTAAAAGCCATAAAAATTTCAAAAAAAAATTGAATAAATTCGATGCAAAATTGAAAGAGTTTTGGATTTCTAAAACTCTATCTCATAGAATTCGAAATCCAAACTTATTCCTTTTTGATTTGATCCAAACCACCTTCCATGTAAGAAAGAAAAGAGGAAACCTTTTGTGAACGTGGGAGAGACCTAGGAGAGGGCTTTTGTCGCACAAAATAAGTGGAGATTGGCGTTGAATAAGAGAGAGGGCGTGGGGAAGGCTTATGTGGCGCAAGGTGGAATCCTAGTTTTACTAGTATTCTATCTTATGACTTGTTTTAATTTTGTTTCCCAAACCAAATCAAACCAAAATTAGATTAACCTAATTAAAATAGGTCTTAACCTAATTAAAAACCTAATTTAATCAGATTAAATTAGATTTAAATCTATTTTAATTTTTTAATCAAATTAGAAATTAGATTGACCCAAGTCCTAGTTGAACTAGGACTAGTTTTTTCTTGCACTTGGCTTATCCAATAAATCAATTGGACTTGATCCAATCAAGCCCAAAATAAATCTAATTAAATTATATTTAATTAGATTTAATCTCAGCCCATTGGTTTAATCAAATTAAGCCAATTAGCAATCGAATTGCTAATCGATCCTCCTGCAATACTTGCACTGGGTTAAATGTCAATCGTATTGATCATTTAACCATAGAACGATTCTTAATCGTTGATCAACCATCCGATCAGATCATGAACTCTAATATGTGTGACCTCATAGGTCCGAACCTAAGCCGGTAGCATAGAAATAAATTCCTGTACCAATCAAAGTGACCATCTAGCAATGGTACCCGACGATCGGATAGGTCGAATGTGTAGAACAACATCCTTAGAACCCATGCGGATATAGTTTTCATATAATTCATCCCCTTGACCAAAATGATCATAGGACAGCCCAGAGTTTAACTGTCAACTCTGATCAGGTTGTCCATATTGTATTTCAAAATATCAAATCCATCTGATGGATTACACTGGCCAAGGTTTTGCTAAATTGAAATACAGCGACTCATTCTTCTCCAACTCTTGGAGTGGTCAATCCCATCTCGATCACACTCTGACTTCGCAAGTACTTGACTGTGCCCAGAAGCCTTTCGTCCCTGAATTAGAAATTCAGTTAGTCCAGTACCAAAGCACAGTGAGTTGCTTGCAAGTCACTGAGGCGATCTCAAGTCTAAGGGACACTTATACCTATATCCCATCAGAGACATTCTCGACAGCAGAATGCTCTGGAGTTGGTCACGTTCAATGATGATGTACCCTTACATCTCACCTGTATGCCATACCAGTGTCTCCACACTCCTTGGTTAAGAGGACAACCAACCCATATGGCCTACAGCGACCTATGCTAAATAGAAGCTGTAGTCCTTATTAACAGCTTATCATTTGGTCGTGAACAATTTTAAGGACTAATCGATAAATTCTCTCTTTATCGAACTTAAATAGTCCTAAGGACTTCATCATAACAACGGAGTTCATTAGAAGATGAAAGCTTATGATGAAGATGCCAAATATATTTTATTTATTAACAAATCAATTACAATACTTGGTTGCTCAACCGTCAACAGCTTGATGATTGACTTTTTGGAACACATTTCCCAACAACTCCCACTTGTCCTAAAGCCACTCGGCACAGTATCTAATACCCATCTTCGACTTGTGGTTGTCGAACTCCTTTATTGCTAGGGCTTTAGTGAAGGGGTCGGCTAGGTTCTCCTTTCCATCGATCTTCTGAAGGTCGACATCACCTCGATCCACGATCTCCCAGACCAGGTGGAAGCGGCGCAAGATGTGCTTCATCCGCTGATATGCTTTGGGTTCCTTCGCCTGAGCTATGGCACCAGTGCTGTCGCAGTAGAGCAGGATCGGACCATCGAGGGAGGGTGCTACTCCGAGCTCGTTGATGAATTTCTTCAGCCACACAGCTTTCTTCACGGCATCTGATGCTGCGATGTACTCCACTTCACAAACAGAGTCTGTCACAGTATGCTGCTTGGAACTCTTCCAGCAGATGGCTCCACCATTCAGAGTAAAGATATAATCCAAAATGCTCCTGCTGTCATCATGGTCAGATTGGAAGCTGGAGTCTGTGAACCCCATAAGTTTCAGATCTGACTCACCATAAACCAACCATTGGTCCTTAGTATTTCTCAAATACTTAAGGATGGCTTTAACCACTTTCCAGTGATTTTCTCCAGGATCAAATTGGTATCTACTCACTACTCCTAGTGAGTATGCCACATCTGGTCTTGTACATGTCATGGCGTACATGATAGATCCCACGGTTGAAGCATATGGGACTCTACTCATACGCTCTCTCTCTTCAGGAGTTGTCAGATAATCCTTCTTAGAGAGAGAAATTCCATGGCCTATCGGTAGATAGCCCTTCTTGAAATTCTCCATGCTGAACCTCTTCAGCATAGTGTCTATGTACATGGACTGGGATAACCCAAGCATCCTTTTAGATCTATCCCTATAGATCTTCATCCCTAGGATGTAGGATGCTTCACCCAAGTCCTTCGTGGAGAACTGTGATGACAACCAAACTTTTATTCCCTATAGTGCGGGGATGTCATTCCCGATTAAGAGAATATCATCCACGTACAAGACAAGGAATACCACAACTGGACCATTTTCCCATTTATGGATGCAGGGCTCTTCTCCATTCTTAATGAAGCCATACGTTTTGATCATCTTATCAAAATGCATGTTCCAACTCCGAGAAGCTTGCTTCAGTCCATAAATGGATCTCTGAAGCTTGCACACCTTGGACTCATCTGTGGATGTAAACCCCTCAGGTTGTATCATATACACCTCTTCAGTCAGCTCTCCATTCAGGAAAGCTGTCTTTACATCCATCTGCCAGATCTCATAATCCAGATGGGCAACTATTGCAAGCATTATCCGAATGGATTTGAGCATTGCCACAGAAGAAAATATCTCGTCATAGTCAATACCATAATGTTGACGATACCCCTTGGCGACCAGATGGGCTTTATAGGTCTTCACCTTTCCGTCTACGCCCCACTTCCTTTTGAAGACCCATTTACACCCAATGGGTTTAACCCCTTCAGGTGGGTCAACCAATGTCCATACATCGTTGATCTTTATGGACTCCATTTCGGATTTCATGGCTTCAAGCCATTTCTCAGAATCAGATCTCTGTATTGCATCCATATAGGTGATCGGATCTTCATTATTCTCATCAAGTTCGATGGGATCACCGTCCCGGACCAAGAAACCATAGTATCTATCTGGCTGACGCAGTACTCTACCGGATCGCCTTAATGGTGCAGGTATATTGGGCTCCAGATCTGATCTAATCATATCCGACTCAGGTTCAGCTATTGGTGTCGGTCCTTCTACCTGTTGAACTTCATCAAGTTCAACCTTAGAGGCAACGATTTCTTCACCAAGGAACTCTTTTTCTAAAAAGATTGCCTTAAGGCTGACGAACACCTTTTGTTCATCAGCATGGTAGGAAAAATATCCTTTTGTCTCTTTGGGGTACCCTATGAATGAGCATTTGTCAGACCTAGGTCCAAGTTTGTCTGTAACTAATCGTTTGACATGGGTCGGGCACCCCCAAACCCTAAGGTGTGGAAGTGCTGGCTTACGTCCCGTCCATATCTCATATGAAGTCTTAATTACAGACTTACTTGGAATCCTATTTAATAGATAACAGGCTGATTCGAGTGCATATCCCCAGAAGGATATCGGCAAGCTAGCAAAACCCATCATGGATCGGACCATGTCTAACAGAGTCCGATTCCTCCTTTCAGACACACAATTATGCTGTGGTGTTCCTGAAGGAGTCCATTGGGAGAGAATTCCATTCTCTCCTAGATATGTGAGAAACTCACTAGAAAGGTATTCTCTTCTTCGATCAGATCGAAGAGTTTTAATACTCTTTTCAGTTTATTTTTCTACTTCACTTCAGAATCGTTTGAACATTTCAAATGAATCCGACTTATGTTTCATCAGATAGACATATCCATATCGGGATAGGTCATCCGTGAAAGTTATGAAGTAGAAATATCCACCTCTAGCACTGGTGCTCATGGGCCTGCAAACATCAGTATGTACTAGGCCCAAGAGCTCAGTAGCTCTCTCACCTTTTCTAGTAAAAGGTGACTTGATCATTTTACCAAGAAGACAGGACTCACAGGTTGGAAGTGATTCACAATCACTGACTTCGAGGATTCTCTCTTGAGTCAACCTGTTTATTCTGTTCTTGTTTATATGACCTAGCTTCCAATGTCATAAGTAGATATCTGACACACTATCTGATCTAGGGTGCTTGCCAGTAGAATAGACTCTTATCAGGCTTGATCTTTTGGTCTGGCTCTGCACTGATGTCCCAGCCTGAACTTACACCTTCTTCACTTTCTTCTTCTTATTCTTCTTCCCTTTCTTAAAAGGTCGAGAACCAGAAGATGAACCTCCCACTAAGTTCACCGACTCCTTGAGGAGTTGGTGATCCTTCTCAAAGTTCTGAAGCAACCCTAGTAACCCATGGTAGTTTACTTCAGGCTTTGTCATTCTATAATGAGTGAGGAATGGGAGATAAGACTTGGGCAGCGAGTTCAGTATTGCATCTTTCCCAAGCTGCTCATGCAAGGGAATGCTGAGCTTGCTCAATCGTTCCATCAGCTCGATCATGTACAATACATGATCAGTGACAGAGGCACCATCCCGCATTTTGAAATTGAAGATGGCACAACTAGTCTTGTGCCTCTCCACGTCATCAGATGTGCCAAAGGCATCCTCCAACACTTGAAGCATGTCCTTTGGCTGAGCCATCTCGAATCTGCGATTGAACTCGTCACTCATGGTAGCCAGCATGATACAGTGCACCGTGGTCCGATCACTAAGCTATTTCTGTAAGTGTCTCTGACTGTTCCACGTGCATTGACAGCTGGCTCCTCAGGTGCAAGATCCATTATCACATATAGGATCCGTTCATGCTCCAGGACTATCTTCAACTTTCGGTACCAGCTACCGAAGTTGGGTCCCACCAACTTATCATTGTCCAACAATGATCGGAGCGATAGGAAAGTGGCCATATCTGCACAAAAGAAAACCATAACCTAATTAGTAATTGATTCATTAAACCTAAGGATTTGAACTTTAATCAAAAGGTTTCTCTCACTATTTTATTCGAATTGGTAGCCTCTACCTCCAATTCGAGGAATTACCCTAATTCTTTAGTGGGTACTAGAATCCACTTAGACTGCATACAAGCCCAACTTTGGTTGGCCAACCCATGTACATCTAAGGGTAGGTTCATAACCAATTGTTTCTCTAAATAATTTCTAGTAATTTTAATTTTACCCCAGAAACCTAATCAATAGGCTTTGGCCTCCACTATAAGGATCCGGTTAGGTCCAACCATTAACATGATCATACTTGGTGTATCTAACCAATGAATGATTAAGCCCAACTTTGGTTGGCTCACCTAACCACCATTAGAGAGACACTTCCAAGTCATCATATGATGAGTGATAATTTCATTAGTCAACAAGCACCAGGCCTTTGGGTCTGCAATGATTATTGAGTTAATGGACTCATTATCAAACACCTTAATAGGAGGCTATGACTCAGTTATCTCCATAACTTTGTCATTTTAAGGACCTAATAATTTTAGAGGATTTAAATAATATAGAGGATGAGGTCAGATGAACCAGCTTATCATGATCCTCCCACTGACTTCACCAAGTCAGCTTAAGGGAGACCATTAAAAGGGCTGGTCTAGGAGCACCTAAATCAGTCACACTGATTTACCTAGCTGACATGGGTCAGCTCGAATAGTCAAGTGATCCGATCAAAACATAATTTCACCAAGAGGCCAGGTAAGTTCGATCAGTGGGAGGGTCGGCCAAAGCTTGCCTTAGACACCATCAGAAATGGCTAGGTAAGCGGGCTCCCAATGAAAAACCACCGGTCTTGTTTACCTTAGACACCAACTAATTTAATTAATTTTGATTAGATCTACCTAACAGTTCGTGCTGGACCGCTTAGCCAAGAATCAAGTCCATTTGGTTCTCGTTAAAGACATAGACTTGACCAACTACAACTATTGTAATTGATCTAGAGAATCCTTGACCTAATCTAAGACAACAATTGATTAGATTTAGTCAATTCTCTAATTAAGTCCATCTTTAATCAACCATAGGTCTAACCCAATTAATGGACCTAATTTCCACTAACCCATTAACCCAATGTGTTATGATTTGTGTCTTAGATTCTTCAATTCACAATCCTAGAACC
Source organism: Elaeis guineensis (assembly GCF_000442705.2). Lineage (NCBI taxonomy): Eukaryota > Viridiplantae > Streptophyta > Magnoliopsida > Arecales > Arecaceae > Elaeis > Elaeis guineensis. The sequence continues at coordinate 87,764,252 of NC_025998.2, forward strand.
TAATCAAACAACTTCTTAATTCTTAATTAAGTTTTGGACTGAGGGTTGGGTTTGGCTTTTCAAAAAATAATTTTTATATCTATAAAATAATTTTATAATATGATTCTACCAACCATATTGCATGTTTGATTCATAATCAAGATACAACTGAAATAAACATGAAACTACTTTAGATCTAATCTAAACAGGTTCATGTAATTGAAACAGTTTCAACTTTAAACAATTTCTTTGCACAAAAATTATTAACAAAGAGATTTTATTTAATATTTAAATATCTTTTAAATCTAGTAAATCATAAATTTAATTTAGATTATATCTAATAAATTTATGATTAAAGATAGATCTACACAAACTAGGACAACCTTTGCACTGTAAGGGGTAAACCTTACAGCAGGACAACCTTGCAGTTTGTGATTGATCTAAAATTTTAATTTCAGATTTAATAATCAGATTATAAATTAGATCTAATCTAAGAAATAATCTAAGCATGTATAAATAATCATGTAATAAAGAACTTGGCTCTGATACCAATTGTAGGAACCAGATCTAGGGTTTCAGGATTAGATCTTGAAACTTTTTCAAGATCATACAGCGGAAGACTAAAATAAATCAAAATTTATTTTCTAAAACTAGAGAATCCCTAGATCTAAGATCCTATTACATGATTATTACATAGTATTAAATCAGAAATTAAAATATATAAATATAGCATGAACTACATGTTGATCATATCAACATGTTTCTATACCACATCTAATGTATGTATTAAACAATAGATCAGATATATTACCTTGCAAGTTAGATGCTCTAACCTCACTGATCTGGGCTTAAGAATGATGTTGCAAGCCACACATGCATCCGACCTCTAGGAGTCATCCACACGAGCCCACGAATCTCGATCAGAAGTCCTGCTTCAGGAAATCAGCACAGTATGCTAGTACTGCGCTGATCCTTTTTTGATGGTTGATCAGGTACCTCCTTCTTCTTGATTTGAACTCTTTCAAAGATGGAAAGTAAAAGGAAGAGTTTCAGATTGGAGATGCTCTCAGGAAACTCAAGATGGACGGAGGAAAGATATGAAAACAAAAAACCCTAGAAGAAGACCCTCTTCTTCTTCACGTTTTTCTCTCTAGACACCCTAACTTGCATCTTTTATATCTCCACAACCCAAAGGTCTTTCTCTCTAATTTTTGGATGGCACAAAGGACTCTCAAATCTTTGTCATCTCCTAAAATTTTATGAATAAACTCATTTTATACAGAGAGATATGATAGAGTCCTTGTCTAGGTCAAATACCTAGTCAAGGCTTATCCAAACATGGCAAGTTAAGGGGTGCCCAACTCTTGAGCACCTCCTCTATATTTTCATGCATGGATCACCAAAAAAGGGTGTACAATGTGTACCCTAAAAGTTATAAAAATTTCAAAAAAAATTTGGATAAATTCGGAGCAAAATTAAAAGAGTTTTGAATTTCTAAAACTCTATCTCATAGAATTCGAAATCCAAACTTATTCCTTTTTGATTTGATCCAAACCACCTTCCATGTAAGACCACCTTCCATGTAAGAAAGAAGAGAGGAAACCTTTTGTGAACGTGGGAGAGACCTGGGAGAGGGCTTTTGTCGCACAAAATAAGTGGAGATTGGAGTTGAATAAAAGAGAGGGCGTGGGGAAGGCTTATGTGGCGCAAGGTGGAATCCTATTCTTACTAGGATTCTATCTTATGACTTGTTTTAATTTGGTTTTCCAAACTAAATCAAACCAAAATTAGATCAACCTAATTAAAATAGGTCTTAACCCAATTAAGAACCTAATTTAATCAGATTAAATTAGATTTAAATTAGATTTAATTTTTTAATCAAATTAGAAATTAGATTGACCCAAGTCCTAATTGAACTAGGACTAGTTTTTTCTTGCACTTGGCTTATCCAATAAACCAATTGGACTAGATCCAATCAAGCCCAAAATAAATTTAATTAAATCATATTTAATTAGACTTAATCTCAGTCCATTGGCTTAATCAAATTAAGCCAATTAGCAATCGAATTGCTAATCGATCCTCCTGTAATACTTACACTGGGTTAAATGTCAATCGTATTGATCATTTAACCCTAGAACGATTCTTAATCGTTGATCAACCATCCGATCGGATCATGAACTCTAATGTGTGTGACCTCATAGGTCCGAACCTAAGCCGGTAGCACAGAAATAAATTCTTGTACCAATCGAAGTGACCATCTAGCAATGGTACCCGACGATCGAATAGGTTGAATATGTAGAACAACATCCTTAGAACCCATGCGGATATAGTTTTCATATAATTCATCCCCTTGACCAAAATGATCATAGGACACCCCAGAGTTTAATTGTCAACTCTGATCAGGTTGTCCACATTGTATTTTAAAATATCAAATCCATCTGATGGATTACCCTGGCCAAGGTTTTGCTAAATTGAAATACAGCGACTCATTCTTCTCCAACTCTTGGAGTGGTCAATCCCATCTCGATCACACTCTAAGTTTGCAAGTACTTGACTGTGCCCAGAAGCCTTCCGTCCCTGAATTAGAAATTCAGTTAGTCCAGTACCAAAGCACAGTGAGTTGCTTGCAAGTCACTGAGGCGATCTCAAGTCTAAGGGACACTTATACCTATATCCCATCAGAGACATTCTCGACAGCAGAATGCTCTGGAGTTGGTCACGTTCAATGATGATGTACCCTTACATCTCACCTGTATGCCATACCAGTGTCTCCACACTCCTTGGTTAAGAGGACAACCAACCCATATGGCCTACGGCGACCTATGCTCGATAGAAGCTGTCGTCCTTATTAACAGCTTATCATTTGGTCGTGAACAGTTTTAAGGACTAATCGATAAATCCTCTCTTTATCGAACTTAAATAGTCTTAAGGACTTCATCATAACAATGGAGTTCATTAGAAGATGAAAGCTTATGATGAAGATGCCAAATATATTTTATTTATTAACAAATCAATTACAATACTTGGTTGCTCAACCATCAACAGCTCGACGATTGGCTTTTTGGGACACATTTTCCAACAGATGAGATGTAAGGGTACATCTGCACTGAACGTGACCGACTCCGAAGTTTTTTCTGCTGTCAAGATTTGCTTCGATGGGATATGGGTATAACTGTCCCTCCGACCTGAGACCACTACGGTGACTTGCAAGCAACTCACTGCACTTAGGCACTGGACTACCTAAATTTCTAATTCAGTGACGGAAGGCTGCTGGGTGTAGTCAAGTACTTGACTTGTCGATGCATGTGTCAAGATGGGATTGACCACTCTAGTTCAGGAGCTGTGTACAGTCATGTTTCAATTTAGCAAATCCTTGGCCAGGGTAGTCCTAGTGAGAAGTCACAGGACTGTTTGAGTTGACCATGATTCGGATGATCTAATCAGGGTTGACAGTTTAACCCTAAGTCATCTTATACACAGGGATCAAAAGGGATGAATTATACAGTAACCATATTTGCGTAGGTTCTGGATGTTGCGATTGCGACTATTCGACCTATCCGAATGTTGGATACCATTGCTAGATGGTCACTTCGATTAGTACAGGAATTGGTTCCTGTGCTACCAACTTAGGTTCGAACCTGTGGGGTCACACACATTAGAGGTTCCTATCTGATCTGATGGCTAGTGAAGAGTCCCACTGGACTGGGACTCTTCGACCAAGAGTCCTAATGCTCAGGAACTCTGAGTCCTACGTGTCTGAAACTTTATGATCGAGAATCAGGATTCTCTGATCATGAGTTCCACACATTTTGGGTACTGGGGTCAAGAGTCCCACTGATTTGGGCCTCTTCGATCAAGGTTTCATATCGATGGACTTTGATACCCGATTGTCCATCGCATTTGGACTCAGTATTTATGAGAGATTTAATTAGTGATTTGATCACTAATTAACTCAATTTGATTGAGTAATTATTTTTAGATCAAGTCCAATTGAATTGAATTCAGTTGGGTTTGACCCGATTAGGTTAAGAGTTGACATCTAATCGTCGAGGTGGTTTGGTCACTGATCTGATCAGGGGTTGGGCTTAGTCAATTTCTAATTTGATTAGGATTTTATTGAGTCTAATTAAGCCTAATTGTGTTGGGTTTAATTTAGTCTAATTGTGCCTAACCTATTTTGATAAAGTTGGTTCAATTAGATTGGTTTAAAATTTGAAAGCACCTTGACTTATCTCCCTGCGCCACCTCACTTCACCTGCGCCTATTTGAATTCACGAGGAACAAGTTCTCATGATTTTTCTCCCACACAGAAGCCTTCCCATGCCCCAACTATGTGCGCCATCTAAGTGGATAAAGATAGGTTGGTTGGCCATTCAAATTCAAAGGAAGTTTGAATTTGAATGGGCAACCAATCTATGCGCCACCTTTTCCCTTGTGTGCCCCTTCCTCTACATGAGAAAAGGTTTCTCGTGTAGACTCTCCACACACAAAGAAGCCCACGCCCTTCTCTTCTCATGCCAAGAGTGGATAAAGATTGGTTGGTTGGCATTTGATTCAAATTTGATTTGAATTCAAGTGAGCAACCACCTATCTTTATCCTCTCATGCGGTGAAAACGCTGAAAAGATGCATCTTGCACTGTTTTAAAAGGAAGAGAAGATAGGGCATGGAAAGATCTGATCCTTGAGAGTCAGGGTGGCATGAGAAGAGACTTCTGCATGAGAAAAGAAAATAAAAGAAGAGAAAAGGAAAGAGAGAGTGGGCGCAAGTTTCTTCTGTGAGTACCCTAGGATTTTTGCCTAGGGTTCGGAAAGTGAAAAGGTGAGCTACGAGTGTCGTGAGCCCACCAAATTTTAGAGAGAGCTTCATCAACCTCTCAAGTATATCTACTGATGATCTAGAGCATCCAAAGAGTCGGCATATCAAGATCAAAGGAGTTTGATTAGTATCAGCTGTCGAAAGGGTTCTACAATGAACTAGCATTCGTGAGGAGCCGATCAGATCGGAAGCTTTATGTAGATGATCCACAGAGGCTAGATATACTGTGTGGCTGTATTGTGATGATCAAACCTTCTCGACGGTGATTTGAGTGCAGCGATCGACTACCTGCACGAAGGTAATGTGTTCTGAACACATAACAGTAAAATATTTACTGTAAAAATTTAAATTTTAAATTTAAATACATGCTATATATATCATATTTAGATCCTTGTGTAGGGTTAATATATGTTAATTAATTAGATTAATTAATAATTTCTACTGTAAAATTATAATTTTAAAAAAGTTTTAAAATTATCGTTTTAGCCCTGCACTGAAATTCACTTCAATTGCACCTACAATTATTGTTATTACATCTACACTATCTCAGAAAGGGTAAGCATTAGTCAAAGCAATTCCTCTTGAGTACTTCCAATAGGACCTCCTAGATTTGATGGGTCAGTCAGATCCTTCTACCGGTAAGTGCCACCATCACGTAAACTCTTGCCAACCTAATTAGCCTTAGCACAACATCTCTTTCTAACAAAATAAATAATAATAATAAAGATTTATAAATTTCTTGGAAGCTGAGATAAAAGACAATATCAATATATTAAAATCTCAAATTTACTATCTCAGCTACTAGACCAGCTTCAATTATCTATCCCACCTACACTCATCCTAGAGTTTATTCCTAAGGGTCCAAACATAGCTCTGATATCACTATAATTGTCATGTCTCCGGTCCAATAGGTATATAACTAGGAGCGCGATAATCCAATGCACACTAGCAAGATAGGGTCCCACGAGCATGCAAAGTGACAACATGTCAATAATATGCTAAACAAACAAAGTAACACTCACAACTTATAATCTACTTATTTAAATTCTAAAATAAATCATTCACAATTGCCATACATAGATAACATCAGTCACATAATCTACATATTTATATATAAAGAAGTATAAAGGGTTCTATAAAATTTGGAAGGTTGGTATAAAATGGCTAACTAGATTCTCATTCTAATCTCACAATCCAATCTCTACCCATCCTCTTCACGCTTTGGGCTCTATAAAAATATAGGAATTAAAAGAATGAGCCAATAGCCCAGTAAGTAACCAAGACATAATCAAAGAAATTAAGCTATTGAATCCAAATAAGCACTTGATATAATAACTAGCGTAACACTATAATATTTATAGTTAGAGTCAAACTTATAGCTCTACAACATAAATATAACCATGCAAACCAGAAACTCATATGTGACTAAAATTATTTCAGAATCCATGTTGAAATCAAATGATTACACCAAAGTTTCCAAGAATATCATAAGATTGTATCTTTCAAAAGCATTCTATTAACTCATCAGTCTATATAACCATGGCCATATATAATCCCTATGATAGGATCCAGTTTACTGTATTTAATTCTTGTGGAGTAGGTCCATAATACTGCATTTAATCCCTATAGAGTAGATCTATAGTATCACATTTAACCCCTACACAGTAGGCCCATACTACTAAAGTTTGGAATAATCAATGTCAATTGCTAATGTATAACCCCCATATGGCAGGGTTCATATGTAGGTAGATTGAGAGTATCACATACATAGGATTGCAACACATAAAATTCTAAATCAATACATAAAATCTATAAAGATGACTAATCATCAAATTTTCAATAATCAATATGCAAACATGAATTTCCAAATCAACATATATTCACAATTACATGAATTTTGAAGCCATATCAAATTTTTTTCAGAATTCTGTCAATGGAAAATCATTCTAATAAGCATGTAATTATCAAAGTACTAGAATATCATACTCGAGACTTAAAATATTCATAATTCTATAATTCATGCTTAGCTTAGTATGACCAGTATAACAAACAATATTGTGCTTTTCAAAATAATTGGAAACAATTAAACTAAAGAACATTCTCAACTATATGTATTTGTTATTTTATATATCTGTTTTGATTAAATAAAGATTACTTATCTATAGATATCCAGGTTATCTAATGCTTCATCGGTACTCTTCAAAACCTAATAATCCAAAACACGCATATATCAAAATCAGTTTCATATTATTACCTTGTAATAATACATAAAATTTTTTAAACTCTAAATTTTTAATTTTTGATTAACTGCCCTTCCCAACACAATAGTCCCAATCCATGATTTATTTATCCTACCAAATAACATCCAGAATTCTCAAATTTTATCCTTGAATTGATCCATAAACTAACAACCTTCCGATAAATTTTAGCTTTACCCAATCGTTGGAGAATTAAAAATCATGGATTACCATAGGATAGATTCAATCTGCCCAAAATCAATAATAACCTTCCCTTAACATTTTTCCAAATTTTTGCCCTTAACCTCCCCTATTACCTTAAACCATCCAATAATTAAATCTCAAATTTAAATCAAATTAAATACAAAAGAGGTTTAGAGTTTACTCATAATGATTAGTGTTGGTGCAAAAATCTGCCTGCGCCGGAGAAGCTGGAGTCGTGGGAGTCGCGGTCGTCGTCGGTACCTGCAAAAGAAGTCTAAACCGGAGGTGGGGTTGCTCCGACAAGACCCTCCGACGCTCAAGTCAGTTCTCTGCCTCAACAAGAATGGAGTGCTCGAACGAAAATTTTAGAAAAGTTTCTAGGTAAAAATGAGAGCGTAGAGAATAACGTATCTGGGGTCCCCCTTTTATAGGCGGAGGGAGCAACAGACTGATAGCGATGTTTGTAACCGTCTGGCAGTGGGCTGCCCAGGAGTTTGTTGCGAAGAGTAGTGGAGTGGACCCGTGGCTATCACCGAGGTGTGCCACGTGGAGTCTGCCACGGAGAGCGGAGCGGCGTCCGTTGTCGCGGCTTGCCAGAGAATGGAAGAATCGTGCGGTATCCATCGCAGGAAGTGGAGCAGTGCTGTGGTCGTTATTGTGGCCTGCCAGTGGGTCCAGGCCTATCAGTCGGAGTTCAGCTGGGTTGTCTGGCGGAGAGAGGTGGCTAGCCACCCGTTTGAGAAGAGCTCAGAGTCCGGCTCTCGTAGGAGTTCGGATGGAGTCTTCCTTCAGTCAAAGTCGGGGGTGAAGCCCGGCTCCCATAGGAGTCCGGGTGAAGTCCTTGTGCAGCCGAAATTGGGAATGAGGCCCGGCTCCCGTAGGAGTCTGGGTGAAGTCTTCCCGCAGCTGGAGCCGGAGACGAGATCTGGCTCCCGTAGGAGCCCGGGCGAAGTCTACCTACAATCAAAGTCAGGGGTGAAGTCCGGCTCCCTTAGGAGTCCGGATGAAGTTTACCAGCAATCGGGGTCGAGGATGGAGCCCGGCTCCCGTAGGAGTCCGGGCGAAGCCTTTCCGCAGTCGAGGTCGGGGATGAGATCCGGCTCCCGTAGGAGTCCGGGTGGAGTCTTCCCGTAGCCGGAGTTGGAGACGAGGTCTGGCTCCCGTAGGAGTTCGGGCGAAGTCTACCTGCAATCAAAGTCAGGGGCGAAGTCCGGCTCTCTTAGGAGTCCGGACGAAGTTTACCAGCAATCGGGGTCGAGGACGGAGCCTGGCTCCCGTAGGAGTCCGGGCGAAGCCTTTCCGCAGTCGAGGTCGGGGATGAAGTCCGGCTCCCATAGGAGTCCGGGCGGAGTCTTCCCATAGCCAGAGTCTGAGATGAGGTCTGGCTCCCATAGGAGTCCGGGCTGAGTCTACCTGCAATCAAAGTCAGGGAAGAAGTCTGGCTCCCTTAGGAGTCCGGACGAAGTTTACCTGTAAGCGAAGTCGTGGGTGGAGCCCGGCTCCCGTAGGAGTTCGGGCGAAGTCCTTGTGCAGCCGAAATTGGGAACAAGATCCGGCTCCCGTAGGAGTCCGGGCGGAGTCTTCCCGCGGCTGGAGTTGGAGACGAGATCTGGTTCCCGTAGGAGCCCGGGCGAAGTCTACCTGCAATCAAAGTCAGGGGCGAAGTCTGGCTCCCTTAGGAGTTCGGATGAAGTTTACCAGCAATCGGGGTCGAGGACGGAGCCCGGCTCCCGTAGGAGTCTGGGCGAAGCCTTTCCGGAGTCGAGGTCGAGGATGAGATCCGGCTCTTGTAGGAGTCCGGGCAGAAATTTGGTAGTTGTGGGAATCTACCGTTGGAGAAGTTCAGCCGTTGGCGAAGTCTGGGGTAGTTCGGATTGGAGTTGAACCTGGCTAGAAGAAGTCTGGAAGGGATTCGGGGAACAGCTGATAGTCGTAGAAAGTCGGCTGGCGGCGGAGCTTAGTAAGCGCTTAGGGCGGTTTAATAGATAACTGAGGGAACTCATGTTGAAGGAGCTCTAGTGGTGTAGTGGGAGTTCGTCCGTCGGGGAAATTCAGTCAGCACTATGGGAATCCGGCTGTTGGGGAAGTCCGGAGAGATACCATCTGTGGTCGAAAGCTGGAGGAGTCTTGGGAGGATCAATTCTGTTAAGAACTTCGGCTGAGGATATTTTATACCCAACAATTAGGAAGAGAACAAGGGCCACAAATCACACCGAAGAAGAGAAAAGAAGAAAAGAGGAGGAGGAAGAAGAAGAAAACAAGGGGCCACAAATCACAGCTCCAGGATGCCGAGGCAAGCTACGATGCGTACCGGGCTAGCTGGCGCAAGTAGGTGGACGAATACAAGGGGAGACTCAGGGTGGCGACCGATGAAGTTGCCCGTCTTCAAGGGCAGCTGGCTGGCAGGGCTCAGCTCGCTTCCTCTCGGGATTCCAGCAAACTCCAATCCCTGAGAAGAACTGCAGAAGAGCTTTCTATCGCCCTTGGGGGGAGGATGGCTGAGCTACAGTAATTGAAGACCCAGCTGGCATGCGAGCAGCAGGTCGTCAAGGATGCGGAGGCAGAATCCGAGGTCCTGAGAAAGAGGCATCGAGAGGTGGAGAATGAAAGCCAGTGACTTCGTCGGGTGTCCAAGGACATGCTGTTGAAAAAGAGAGAGCTAGAAGAAGAAGTTGAAAATCTGAGACAGTCCTTGATGAGGAGTGAAGCAGATAATTCGAGGTCGGAAGGAGCAGAGCTTCCCTAGGGCTCTTTTTGGCCTCCCATCTTTCCATGCATACATTTTCTCTTTTGTTGTTTTGTTTGGTTCTTGTGGTTTTGCTTTTCTTCCTTTAGCCTTCTGGGCTTCGTGGTGTATATTTCGCAAATGAAATGAAAAGGGAATTTTGTGTTACCTCATCCACGTATTGTATTAAATTATCGTCCGCCGAACTTCTTTTATCTTTTGACTTGTCCGACGTCGATGTCGTTTGGAGGTGCCCAGTCGTCGCCACGCTGATTTGCTTTTCTTATCGTCTATGGCTGTAGGCTCAAGCTCGGTGGTCCGAACTTCGCATTACTTCGAAGGGGTCATTATTTTCTTGACCTGCGTCGAGAGCTTTCTTAGAGGCCGAGGATGTTTGGTAGGAACTCCCATCTTTGTTGAGACGAAGTTCCCTATATTTTTGGTGTAGTTTGTTTTTCATCTATTGCCCATGTAGTTCGCCGCTTTTCTTTTTTAATTTTCCTTCTCTTTTCTGAGCGAGGGTCCTCCCCTTGCTTTTCGCGGGGTCGCGTAGAGGTGTGGAGGTACCATTGAGGAGACTTTTCCCTTTATCCGACCATGTTGGGTGACCAGATTTTTGTCATCATCAGGATGAGGTCCTCCTTCTGTCCTTGACGTAGTTGATCTCAGCTCAGGTTAGGATGAGGTTCTCCTTCTGTTCCCAACAGGGCTGTGGGGGCACATAAAGGTCGTTGCAAGGGCCTCTCCCCCCATCCGATCTAGAAGAATCGGGTCTTCAACTTTGGTCATATCAGGATGAGGTTTCCTCCTATTCCTAACATGGCTGTGGAGACACATTAGGGTGTTGTAGGACCTCTCCCCCCATCTGGTCTAAAAGAATCGGGCCTTTGACTTTGCTCATGTTAGGGCGAGGTCCTCCTCCTGTCCCTAACATGGCTGTGGGGGCGCATTAGGGCATTGTAGGGCCTCTCCCCCATCCGATCTAAAAGAATCGGGCCTTTGACTTTGCTCATGTTAGGGTGAGGTTCTCCTCCTATCCCTAACATGGCTGTGGGGGCACATTAGGACGTTGTAGGGCTTCTCCCCCCATCCGGTCTAAAAGAACTGGGCCTTTGACTTTGCTCATGTTAGGGCGAGGTTCTCCTCCTGTCCCTAACATGGCTATGGGGGCACATTAGGACGTTGTAGGGCCTCTCCCCCGATCCGATCTTAAAATAATCAGACTTTCATTTTGCTCATTTTAGGATGAGGTTTTCCTCCTGTTCCTAACATGACCATGGGGGTGCTTAAGGGCCGTTATATAGGCCTCTCCCCCGATCCGATCTTAAAATAGTCAGACTTTCATTTTGCTCATGTTAGGATGAGGTTTTCCTCCTGTTCCTAACATGACGTTGTTTTAATTGTTTGAAGAGGTTATCCCCAATCGTAACAAGTCCATACCAAAAGGGAAAGACATGCAAAGTTGAAAAGAATTTTGATTCAAAATAAAGTTATGAGTAGTACATTTACAGGTTTCTCGAGTCCCATGGTCGTGGAAGGTCTGCTCCTCCTTGAGGCCCTCCGGTGATGGAGTCGATGGTCCTGATTGAAGGCCGATCTCCGGGCTGCTCCTCCCTCCTTGGTGGTTCAGGCTGCGGCAGGGCCCTTGGCCGATCTTCTCTACCCTCAGGCCGGCGTCGAATGAACCTATCGAGTCGACCTCGCCGGATGAGCTCCTCGATCTCGTCTCGGAGCTGGATGCATTCCTCCATGTCGTGGCCGTGGTCGCGATGGTAGAGACAAAACTTATTGGGGTTGCACTTCCCGGGGTGTGTGCGCATCCTCTCTGGCCTAGGGAGCTGCTCCCTGACCTCCATCAGTACCTGAGTCTTCGAGGCATTGAGGGGGTCGTAGTTGCAGAATCTTTTCGATGGAGAACCCCTCCGAACTCCATGGTCTGGACTTCTCTGCCTGCGTACCCGAGGAGGAGTATGGACACGCTTGTGCCCGGGAGGAGTTCGAGAATGTGGCCGAGCTTCTCTCGGCCCTTTTTCGACTGCGGGCTTACTCGAGTCTCCCGCCTGTCGCTCTCTCGCAGTCTCCTCATCCTTCATTTTGAAGGCTTCTTTCGCTCGAGCGTACCCTTCAGCCCGAGCCAACAGATCAGCAAAATCCCTGGGGTACTTCTTCTCCAGGGAGAACAAAAGGTCATTCTTCTGAAGGCCGCCCTTCAGAGCGGCCATTGCTACCGATTGGTCCAAATTTCGGACCTCCAGCACTGCGACATTGAAACGGTTGATGTAGGCCCAAATGGACTCCCCCTCCCTCTACTTGATATTGATGAGGGACTCCGAACCCTTCCGAGGGCACCGACTGCTGACAAAATGGGCCACAAATTGGTGGTTCATCTGATCGAAGAAAAAGATGGTACCCAGCTTCAGCATCGAGTACCAGTTTCTCGCTGCTCCCTTCAAGGTGGATGGGAAGGGTCAGCATAGAATGGCGTCGGGTGCGCCATGAAGCAGCATCATCGTCCGAAAGGCCTCCAGATGATCAACCGAGTCCAAAGTCCCGTCGTAGCTTTCGAACTAGGGGAGTTTGAAGTTTGGCAGGATCGATTCCTGCATGATCATTTGAGAAAAGGAAGGGTCAGTGTAAATATCCTCACCATAAGCGGTGGGAGCGTGGTGGAGTTCTTCGATCCGTCGGTTCATCTCCTGAAGCCTCCGATCCAGGAAATCCTCTCGACTTCGAGTCTCAAGGGTCCTCTGATAGAATGGGGGTAGAGATCTTCCAGGGGTGGAGTCATGATCCGATTGAGGGCTCTCCACCCTCGGGTTCATCTTCCTAGGAAAGATAGGGTGGCTGGCCCAAGTGGCCCGCCCTACCGTCAGATTCTGGTGTTCCAGTGACACTCTTTCCAAGCACACTGATGCCTGCAGCTGCTGCTGCTGCTGCATGGCCTGCACAGCTTCAGTGAGACCTCTGACCTGCTGCGCCAGCAGATCAAATTGCTCCGCACCGACCGTCGTTGCCGGAGGAGGAGGAGGAGGAGGCTGGGAAACTGGAGGTGAGGCCGGAGCCTGAGATCTGGCCATGGAGGCCGTGGATCGTCGCGTGGACGCCTTACGGGGAGGCATCGGGCAAAGACCAAGTGGAGGAAGGAGGAGAGGGCACCAAAAAAGATGCCCGAGGGCGGTCCTGCTAAGCGCTCCTTTAAGAACAAGGGTACTGTGAAGGTTCAGCCCTTCCTCTAGCGCCAATCCTGTTGGTGCAAAAATCTGACTGCACCGGAGAAGCTGGAGTCATGGGAGTCGCGGTCGCCGTCAGGACCTGCAAAAGAAGTCTAAACCGGAGGTGGGGTTGCTCCGGCAAGACCCTCTGACACTCAAGTCAGTTCTCTGCCTCAACAAGAATGGAGTGCTCGAACGAAAATTTTAGCAGAGTTTCTAAGTAAAAATGAGAGCTTAGAGAATAACGTATCTGGGGTCCCCCTTTTATAGGCGGAGGGAGCAACAGACTGATAGCGATGTTTGTAACCGTCTGGCAGTGGGCTGCCCAGGAGTTTGTTGCGAAGAGTAGTGGAGTGGACCCGTGGCTATCACCGGGACATGCCACGTGGAGTCTTCCATGGGGAGCGGAGCGGCATCCGTTGTCGCGGCTTGCCAGAGAATGGAAGAATCGCGTGGTATCCGTCGCAGGAAGTGGAGCAGTGCTGTGGTCGTTATTGCGGCCTGCCAGGGGGTCCAGGCCTATCGGCCAAAGTTCGGCTGGGGTGTCTGGTGGAGAGAGGTGGCTAGCCACCCGTCTGAGAGGAGCTCGGAGTCTGGCTCTCGCAGGAGTTCGGATGGAGTCTTCCTTCAGTCAAAGTCGGGGGTGAAGTCCGGCTCCCGTAGGAGTCCGGGAGAAGTCCTTATGCAGTCGAAATTGGGAACGAGGCCCGGCTCCCGTAGGAGTCTGGGTGAAGTCTTCCCGCAGTTGGAGCTGGAGATGAGATCTGGCTCCCGTAGGAGCCCGGGCGAAGTCTACCTGCAATCAAAGTCAGGGGCAAAGTTTGGCTCCCTTAGGAGTCCGGACGAAGTTTACCAGCAATCGGGGTCAAGGATGGAGCCCGGCTCCCGTAGGAGTCCGGGCGAAGCCTTTCCGCAGTCGAGGTCGGGGACGAGATCTGGCTCCTGTAGGAGTCCGGGCAGAGTCTTCCCGTAGCCAAAGTCAGAGACGAGGTCTGGCTCTCGTAGGAGTCCGGGCGAAGTCTACCTGCAATCAAAGTCAGGGGCGAAGTCTGGCTCCCTTAGGAGTCCGGACGAAGTTTACCAGCAATTGGGGTCGAGGACGGAGCCCGGCTCCCGTAGGAGTCCGGGCGAAGCCTTTCCGCAGTCGAGGTCGGAGATGAAGTCTGACTCCCGTAGGAGTCCGGGTGGAGTCTTCCCGTAGCCGTAGTCGGAGACGAGATCTGGCTCCTGTAGGAGTCCGGGCTGAGTCTACCTGCAATCAAAGTCAGGGATGAAGTCCGGCTGCCTTAGGAGTCCGGACGAAGTTTACCTGTAAGCGAAGTCATGGGTGGAGCCCGGCTCTCGTAGGAGTCCGGGCGAAGTCCTTGTGCAGCCGAAATTGGGAACGAGACCCGGCTCCCGTAGGAGTCCGGGCAGAGTCTTCCCGCGGCTGGAGCTGGAGACGAGATCTAGTTCCCGTAGGAGCCCGGGCGAAGTCTACCTGCAATCAAAGTCAGGGGTGAAGTCCGGCTCCCTTAGGAGTCCAGACGAAGTTTACCAGCAATCGGGGTCGAGGACGGAGCCCGACTCCCGTAGGAGTCCGGGCGAAGCCTTTCCGTAATCGAGGTCGGGGACGAGATCCGGCTCCCGTAGGAGTCCGGACGGAAATCTGGTAGTTGTGGGAATCTACCATTGGAGAAGTTCAGCCGTTGGTGAAGTCTGGGGTAGTTCGGATTGGAGTTGAACCTGGCTGGAAGAAGTCTGGAAGGGATTCAGGGAACAGCTGATAGTCGTAGAAAGTCAGCTGGCGGCGGAGCTTAGTAAGCGCTTAGGGCGGTTTAATAGATAACTGGGGGAACTCATGTTGAAGGAGCTCGGGTGGTGTAGTGGGAGTTCATCCGTCGGGGGAATTCAATCAGCACTGTGGGAATTCAGCTGTTGGGAAAGTCCGGAGAGATACCGTCTGCGGTCGAAAGTCGGAGGTGTCTTGGGAGGGTCAATCCTGTTAAGAACTTCGGCTGAGGATATTTTATACCCAACAATTAGGAAGAGAACAAGGGCCACAAATCACACCGAAGAAGAGAAAAGAAGAAAAGAGGGGGAAGAAGAAGAAAAGAATAAGGAGAAGGAAATAAGAGGAAGAAGAAGAACGTGGAGCTAGAGACACATAGGGGACAAGAGAGAGAGAGAGAGAGAGAGAGCATGCGAGAGAGAGAGAGAGAGAGATAGCGATGGAGAGAAGAGGGAGAGTGATGGAGAGAAGAGGGAGGGGAATGGGAGAGGCTTGGTTGGTTAGTGGTGGAATAGGGAATAAATTTCTTATTTTGATTTGGGATAAGGATGGGCATCACCTAACAGACGAGCCCCGGTTTGGGGTTGGATTGATTTGGGTTGAACCAGATCTCATAGTTTATATCTAGACTAGTAGCAAAAATGGTATGGCATTTGCAAAATCTTATTGATACTATCAAAGATTAAGAGGATTAATAAGAATTCTCATGCCTTCAATATATTAAATGATATAGAAACGATTTTGGCTTGTAAATGAACTTGTGTTTAGGATCACATATGAGGTTTGTTTATACATGGAATGATTAGTAAGATGGATAAGGATTGATATCGATGATTGGGTTCAAATTCTGATAAATTAGCATTTAGGTTGAATTGGATTGCAACTTGTATATCAAGTTAGGACTTTGATGTGTTCTCATCAAATGGTATTAGAGCCAATGGTTAATGATCTTAGGAAACTCACTAAGATGTAAACATGCTGGCTTAGTTGAGCAAGGTATATTGCGTTAGGGCATGGCTTGCATGTAGTTCTTAAAAGAGCACTCTTGTAATAGTGTTGGTCAAAATGTGGCACTTGGAGAGCTGATTGATGAACACTTAATTTATAGCAATAAGAACATCAAACATCGTATTGATTGAAATTAATTAATTAGAATTTAATGCTCTTATTCTACTTTGTAGGTAATCAAAAGATTGGGTTCAATTCAATCCAATTTAGCTCCAAATCAAGTGAACCAGGAACAGCTCAAAGGGGGGGAGGGGGGGGGGGGGGCGCTACCAGTAAAGGTAAGAGATCTAATTGTTTGAAGCAAAACACTCCATCCAAGGGCTACAGTTTGAAGTGCCTACTCATGAAGATCCAAGTGTGAACACGACTTAAAGATTAATGGAGTAGAATTCAGTTATTAAGATCATAAGACTCCCTTTCACGCCTTCCCTTATATATATTAATCCCACATAGAAAAGAAATAAAATCCTTGCACCCCCTGACCCCTATAAATAAACCCTCATGCTTAAAGCATAGGGCATCAAGCACCATGCCTAAAAGCAAACCCTAGTTGCTGCCTCCTTTACTCTCTCCCTTTCTCTTTCACACCAAGCTATCCTAAGGGAGATTCTAACCCTAGGTGCTATCCTTCTACAACTTTCTCCACATTTAAGCTATCCTAGGAGAGATCTAACCCAAGGTGCTACCCTCCACCTTCTCCATGCCTTAAACCTTCTTCCTTTCTTCCATATCTCTTCTCCTTTCCCCTGGAATCCCTAGGCTAAGCCTTCCAACCATCTTAACCTCTGTTTCAAATAGTTAACCAAGAGGAAGATGAAGGATCCAAGGGGAGCAGATTTATCAAAAGGTGTAGCAATGAACTTCAACTTCAGGGGTGAATCATATTGTAAATGGGTTTATATTTTATATTTTTATCTTATGTATTGCTCTTCATAATAAATAAAAGTATGTTTGATTATATTGTAAATTTTTCTCAAGTCTTTTATATATTAGCCTTCTATTTTTTCTCCGCATGAACAATCTATACTTCGATGGGATAGGCCGTGATCTAAGGGTACAGCTCATGCTCAAGAGAGGTAAATCATTTTGGGAAGTGATCTCTCTTTTTGAAGTTCTGTGAGATATTATTTTGCATAGTCTATACTCTATGGGATGAGTTGTGATCTAAGGATATGGCTCGTGCTCTCTAAGGATAGATTATTATAAAACTCTAATCACAAATATGATCACATGAAAAAAAAATAAAAATATGTTTGCATAATATTTTCAAAAAATTCTTGAATCTTTTGTGCCTGATCAACTCTGGATTATGTTTAGATTAGTTCGACGTAAGTTTTTATTGAAAGAATCCATGTTCAATCTTCTTTCTTTTTGGTTTTTCGAAATAATCAATCCAACGGTCCTTGTGGATTCAATCCTTACTCCCGCTACTCTACATAGTAGTTGTGAAAATAAGGTAATAAAATAATTTTGATGAAATGACACATCACCGATGACTCTTGGAGAAGAGCCATACATGCTTTGGTGAAGTTTGGCTCTTAGCTTGGAAAGGTAAACATGTGGTATGCTCATAAGAGTAATTAGCATGGATCTTAGTTGAAAAATAGTAGATTAGATTTGACGGGAAGTTAAATCAACTTACACATGAAGGGGAGATTGTTAAGGATCACATGTATGATTTATCCCTATAGGGAATGTTGGTGCAAAAATCCGCCTACGCCGGAGAAGCTGGAGTTGAGGAAGCCGCGGTCGCCGCCGGGACCTGCAAGGGAAGTCTAAACCGGAGGTGGGGTTGCTCCGGCAAGACCCTCCGACGCTCAAGTCAGTTCTCTGCCTCAACAAGAATGGAGTGCTCGAACGGAGAATTTAGCAGAGTTTTGAGATAAGGCAAAAAAGCTTAAAAAATAACGTATCTGAGTCCCCCCTTTTATAGGCGGGGGAGGCAACGGACTGATGGCGACGTGTGTAACTGCCTGGTAGTGGGCCGCCCATGGTCAGGGGAATTGATTGCGAAAGATAATGGAGCAGACACGTGGGTATCACCTCGACTTGCCACGTGGAATCCGTTATGAGGGGTGGAGCAGCGTCCGTCGTCAGGAGAATCGCATGGTATCCGTCGCAGGAGGTGGAGCAGGTTCGTGGCTGTTACTGTGGCCTGCCAGGGGGATAATGGAGCTGTGCGGAGTCCGCCACAGGAAGTGGAGCAGGGCGGCTATGGCTGCTGCGGCTTGTCAGGGAATGATGATACTGCGTGGAGTCCGCCACAGGAGGTGGAGCAGGGTCGCGGCCGTTTTGAGGGCCTGTCAAGGGGCGTGGATCTGTCGATTGAAGCTCGGCAATGGTCGGAGCCATCGTGAGCGGAGCTCGGCTCCCGTAGGAGTCTGGGCGGAGCTGTTCTGATGTCGGCGGTGAAGTCCGACTCCCGTAGGAGTCCGGGCGGAGCTGTGATGATGGCGGCAGAGCCCGGCTCCCATAGGAGTCCGGGCGGAGCTGCGCTGCAAACAAAGTCAAGGGTGAAGTCTGGCTCTGATAGGAGTCCGGATTGAGCTTACCAGCGATTGATATTGAGAGCGGAGCCCGGCTCCCGTAGGAGTCCGGGCGGAGCTGTTTTGATGTTGGCGGCGGAGCCCGGCTCCCGTAGGAGTCCGGGCGGAGCAGCGCTTGCTGATGGCGGTGGAGCCCGGCTCCCGTAGGAGTTCGGGCGGAGCTGTGCTGATGTCGTCGGTGGAGCCCGGCTCCCGTAGGAGTCCGGGCGGAGCTGCGCTGCAAACAAAGTCAAGGGTGAAGTCCGGCTCTGATAGGAGTCCGGATTGAGCTTACCAACGATTGATATTGAGAGCGGAGCCCGGCTCCCGTAGGAGTCCGAGCGGAGCTGTTTTGATGTTGGCGGCGGAGCCCGGCTCCCGTAGGAGTCCGGGCGGAGCAGCGCTTGCTGATGGTGGTGGAGCCCGGCTCCCGTAGGAGTCCGGGCGGAGCTGTGCTGATGTCGTCGGTGGAGCCCGGCTCCCGTAGGAGTCCGGGCGGAGCTGCGCTGCAAACAAAGTCAAGGGTGAAGTCCGGCTCTGATAGGAGTCCGGATTGAGCTTACCAGCGATTGCTATTGAGAGCGAAGCCCGGCTCCCGTAGGAGTCCGGGCGGAGCTGTTTTGATGTTGGCGGCGGAGCCCGGCTCCCGTAGGAGTCCGGGCGGAGCAGCGCTTGCTGATGGCGGTGGAGCCCGGCTCCCGTAGGAGTCCGGGCGGAGCTGCACTTGCTGATGGTGGTGGAGCCCGGCTCCCGTAGGAGTCCGGGCGGAGCTGTGCTGATGTCGTCGGTGGAGCCCGGCTCCCGTAGGAGTCCGGGCGGAGCTGTGCTGATGTCGGTTCCGCCGTGGGTTCCGGCTGTGGGTATTTTATACCCAACACCAGTCTCCCTACATCCGAGTTTTGAATTTCAAACGAAGGAAGTACACAAAAGTACAGCCGGAACCATCCTTTCGAATCCCGCGCCCTGCCACTCCCAGATATTTTGGCATTAAATGAGCGCGTGCCGGAGTCTTTTCGAATTGGGGCGGAACGAGGGGACGCTTCGAAGACCCCGCAGGTACGCTGGCCTAGGTACGGTGCAATTATGGCCCTGCCAACCGTCAGCTGCCTTCAGCCGTCTGCCATGGGGAGTGGGACACGTGTCGGATGCGGACTGGCCTGGGGGGATTCGAGATTATTATGGCGCCGGATCCCAGGGTCTATTTAAACTCGTCCTCCCCCCTTTCAGGCATCCCACTCCGCTTCGATTTCTTGCCGGCGTCTGTCATCTCCCCGAGAGTCTGCTCTAGCGAATGCCCTCTCGAGCCGTAGGCGCCTTCCGTTCCTCGCTCCCCAGGCCCCCAGAGCAGGATAGGTTAGTGCCCACCTTCTCCTTCTTACCGCTTAGGGTCCTCTCCTCCTTCCTCTTCTTTCGTGTCCTCTCCTGAGTTGACTTCCGGCGTCCCCCTCCTTTCTCGGCTTGCATTTCTAGGGCCCTTTAGATTCTCTCCCAAAGAAAAATGTCTTCCGATTCTTCTTCCCCCGTAAGCCCTGGGAGTTCTTCTGCTTCAAACCCCCAGGCCCCTGTCTCTGCGGACGAACCCGCGTTTGGGGCAGGGTCTCGCCCGGTCTTCGCACCGGGCGCTATTCCTTGTTCGTCGACTCCGGACGAACTTCTCCTGATAAGGGCTCGGTACGGGGTCCCTTCAGAGTACGATCTGGAGCTTCCTGGCCCCTCCGACCGGGCCAGCGCTCCCCCTCCTGGTCGCTTCTGTTTGTACCAGGAGGCATTCCGTGCCGGACTCCGGCTTCCGCTCCCAGCTTTTGTTGCCACCTTTTTTCGTTTCTTAGACATTTCTCTCGCTTCTGTCGCCCCGAATTCCTTTAGGTTTTTGATAGGGTTTCTCTCCCTCTGTCATATAGCCGAGGTCCAGCCTTCCCTCTCCCTGTTCAGACATTTCTATACTTTCAAACGCCATCCTTCAGCGAAGGATTGGTGGTACTTCTCCCCCCAGTTCGGTAAGAAGGGGTTGCTGAAGGGCGCCCCTTCTTCGATTCACAACTGGAAGGGGAAATTTCTCTTCATTTACTGCCCGACCCTGGAACTGGGCTTGCCCCCTTGGGGGTCTCTGAGGGATTCCGTCCGCCGGGCCCCTGGCCTGGGAGAGGACGACCTTCAGGCCGCCTAGAAGCTCCTGAGTTACCCCGCTCCTTCCCTTCCAAACCTACTGAGGGAGCCGCTTCTCTTCAACATCGGCCTGAGCCCTCAAGATCCAGCAAGTATACATCTTTCCTTTTCTTATCTTCTTCTTCCCTCTCTTCCTTTCTCTCTCCTTTTTCCTCTTTTCTCTTTCTCTTTTCTTTTTCCTCTTTTCTCTTTCTCTTTTTCTTTCTTCTCTTTTTTTTTTTTTCTCTTTTTTTTTTTTTTTTTTCGGGCTGATTGGTGCTGCTTTTTCCTTCTTCTTTTCTTTTCCCCTTTTTTTTTTTTTTTTTTTTAGCAATGGACGCCGAAGCCACACGGATGCTCGCCAAGGCCATGAGAGCCCAGAAAAGGAAGGGCGCGACGACTTCCGGCTCGGCGAAGAGGGCCAGGGTGGAGGAGACGAGCTTGGCCGCGCCCGTCCAGGCGACCCCGACGATCGACATTCCTTCGGATGCCGAGCCAGCGGCCCCCCGGGCTCCCCCAGGGAGCCCACCGACTGGGGTCCCCATTCCGGAGGTCCGCCCCACGGAGGCGCCTGCCGCGGGGAGGAGGAGAAAATCGATGGCCCGCAGGCCGAGCAGCCACCGAGCCGCTGCAGACGAGTCCGTCTGCTCCGAGGGAGGATCGGAGAACCCCTTCAACGACAAGGCTCTGATCCGTCGGCTGCTCGACGGTTGTATTCTGCCCGATGTCGTGGAGAGGATCGACCGTGCCAATCCCGAGCAGCGGGCCTGGGACACCTTGGGGTCCTTTCTTGAGGTAAGTGGATTTTTACTTGCTCAGTTGCTCGGTCTTTGTTGTAATTCTCCATCTGTCCTTGCAGATCGGGCATCAGCTCTTCGCCTATGTCGAGGCGTCGGTTCACACGAGAAGGGACCTTCTTCGGGCGGAGGAGTGTTGCCAAGATGAGGTTGCTCGTCTTCAAGCGAAGACGGCCGAGGTGGCCGCCCTCCGGGAGGCTCTGGAGAGAGAGAGACAAGACCGGGAAGAGGAAAGGCGAGTCCGGGAGGAGGAGAGGTGAAGCCTGGAGGAGTCGGCAAGGAAGGCGGAGGCCGAGGTCGCCCATCTGGCCGAGCAAACTCCGGTTCTGGTTTCGGAGGCCAGGACCCTGGCGGTGGAGGAGTTCAAGACCTCCACGGAGATGAGGGAGCTGAACGTCCAGTTTGGCCTGGAGGCGTTCACCAAGGGGTTCGAGCTCTGCCGAGAGAGGGTGGCCAGCAGATATCCCGACCTTGATCTTGGCTTTTTGGAGGAGTCTGACGATGAGGCCGCCCCTCCGTCCGCCGCCGTCGCAGCTGCGCCCCCCGCGCCGAGCTCTCCACCCCCTGCCCTCGAGGTCTGAGACCTCCGATCTTGTATCTTTCCTTTGTCGCCATATTTCCCTTCCGCTTGTCTTCAAAATTGATCAATAAAGTCGAACTTCTTATTGTGGATGACCTTTCCTTCCCCCTGCTTCTTCTTTACTGCCTTTCTTCTTGTAAAGAGTTGGTCTCTGACGTTTGCATCTTCTGCTGGCAGCGTCCTGCCGAAGCACTTCCCTTGCCCCTGGGGGTCCCGCTGAAGTCAACTATCCAACGGCTAAAAAAGGAGGTCCTCCACCTGATGAAGAAGTTGAAAAAGTCAGAGGGCGAGCTCTGCCAGGCGAAAAAATGCTATTCCGAGGCCGCCGCTGAGGCCGCCCACTTCAGGAGTCTCCAAGTGAAGGCAATCATCGACTACAGCCGGAGGAAGGCGAACTTTGCGAAGGAGCTCGAAGAATGCACGAAGAGCGCCAGCGACCGAACTTGGGCTCAAGAGGCCAGGATCAGCGCCCTTAAAGTGGAGCTGTCGGCTGCCAAGAGGAGGATCGGCCAGTTGGAAGGGAACTCACCCCGGCTCACAGTGCGGGATGAGCAGATATGGTCGCAAAAAGTTTTCGACCTCCAGAAGCAGCTTCAAGATGCCGAGATGAGCCATGATGTGCAGCGGGCCAGCTGGCGCCGACAGGTAGAGGAGCACAAGGGGAGATTCCGTCGAGCGGCGGACGAGGTAGTCCGTCTCCAGAGGCAGTTGGTTACTAGGGCACAGCTTGCTAACGCCCAAGATAACGAAGAGCTCCAAGCCCTGAGAGGCTCTGTCGAAGGGATTTCTGTCTCCCTTGGGGAGAAGACAGCTGAGCTTCAACAAGTAAAAATCCAACTGGGACTTGAGCGGAAGGCCATCGCGGACGCAGAGGCGGAGTCCGAAGTTTTGCGGAAGTGGCATCGGAAAGCGGAGGCTGAGAGCCGGCGACTTCGTCAGGCGCTCCAGGATATGCTGCAAAAGAAGGAAGAACTAGAGGAAATGGTGGAGACCCTGAGGCAGTCCTGGTCGGGGGATGGAGGTGATCACCCTATGTTAGAGGGAGCAGGACACCCTTAGAGTTCTTTTGTAGTCACCCCCTTTTTGTAGCTGCCCCCCTTTTCTTTTCTTGTCGTTTTGTCCCTCTTTTTCTGGCCGTCCTGGCCCTGTAGTACATATATCGGAAATGAGAAAAAGGCATTTTGTGTTACCTTGTCTGCGTGTAGCACTAATATTGTCGTTCGTTGACCCTTTCTCGTTGTTTGGCCTGTTTGGCTTAGAGGTCGTCGTGGGAAAGGACTCTTCCCTTCCATCCGATCTCGTCATGTGGCCGAGCCTCGCCACCGTTTTTAACCCTTGCTGGCGAAGTGGCGGATGGGGCCCGGCTTTCTTAGGAGCCCGGGCGAAGTCTTTCTTGGGGTGGAACCCGGCTCCCGTAGGAGTCCGGGTGAAGTTTACCTTGGCGGCGGAACCCGGCTCCCGTAGGAGTCCGGGTGAAGCTTTACCTGGCGGCGGAACCTGGCTCCCGTAGGAGTTCGGGTGAAGCTTTACCTGGCGGTGGAACCCGGCTCCCGTAGGAGTCCGGGTGAAGCTTTACCTGGCGGCGGAACCCGGCTCCCGTAGGAGTCCGGGTGAAGCTTTACCTTGGCGGCGGAACCCGGCTCCCGTAGGAGTCCGGGTGAAGCTCTACCTTGGCGGCAAAACCCGGCTCCCGTAGGAGTCCGGGTGAAGCTTACCTTTGCGACGGAACCCGGCTCCCGTAGGAGTCCGGGTGAAGCTCTACCTTGGCGGCGGAACCTGGCTCCCGTAGGAGTCCGGGTGAAGCTTACCTTTGCGGCGGAACCCGGCTCCCGTAGGAGTCCGGGTGAAGCCTACCTTTGCGGCGGAACCCGGCTCCCGTAGGAGTCTGGGTCTTCCATTTTGCTTGAGTCGGTCGCGAGGTTCTCGTTATCAGCCTGGCTTGTGGGGGCGCGTTAGGGCGCTGTAAGGCCTCTCCCCCCTCCGGTCTAAAAGAATCGGGCCTTCAACTTTGCTCATGTCAGGACGAGGTTCTCCTCCTGTTCCTGACATGGCTATGTGGGCACATTAGGGCGTTGCAAGGCCTCTCCCCCCATCCGGTCTAAAAGAACCGGGCCTTCGACTTTGCTCAAGTTAGGGCGAGGTTTTCCTCCTGTCCCTAACAGGGCTGTGGGGGCACATTAGGGCGTTGTAAGGCCTCTCCCCCCATCCGGTCTAAAAGAACCGGGCCTTTGACTTTGCTCAAGTTAGGGCGAGGTTTTCCTCCTGTCCCTAACAGGGCTGTGGGGGCACATTAGGGCATTGTAAGGCCTCTCCCCCCATCCGGTCTAAAAGAACCGGGCCTTTGACTTTGCTCATGTCAGGACGAGGTTCTCCTCCTGTTCCTGACATGGCCGTTGTTTTTTGGAGAGGTCATATCCAATCATAGTACATCCGCGTTAAGCAGGAGGAGTGCGTTAGCTAAAAAAAAAAGTAGATTCAAAATGAAACAGTAAGCAATACATTTACAGTTCTCCCGCTCCTCCTCGAGGCCCTCCGGCGATGAAGTCGATGGTCCCAATAGGAGGCCGGTCCCCGGGCTGCTCCTCCCTCTTCTGTGGTTCGGGCGGTGGGAGGGTTCTTGGCCGGTCTCCTCTACCCTCAGGCCTGCGGCGGATGAATCTGTCGAGCCGACCTCGCCGGATGAGCTCCTCGATCTCGTCCTGGAGCTGGATGCACTCTTCGGTGTCATGGCCGTGGTCGCGGTGGTAGAGGCAGAACTTGTTGGGGTTGCGCTTCCCGGGGTGCGTGCGCATCCTCTCCGACCTAGGGATCAGCTCCCTGACCTCCATCAGTACCTGGGCCTTCGAGGCGTTGAGGGGGGCGTAGCTGCGAAACTTCCCTGGCGGGGAACCCCACCGAAACCTGTTGTCCGGACTTCTCTGCCTGCATGCCCGGGGTGGAGTATGGGCACGCTTGTGCCCAGGAGGGGATCGGGAGCGAGGCCGGGCTTCCCTTGGCCTCTTCTCAACTGCGGGTTTGCCAGAATCTCCCGCCTGGCGCTCCCTCGCAGTCTCTTCATCCTTCATTTTGAAGGCCTCTTCCGCTCGGGCGTATCCTTCAGCCCGAGCCAGCAGATCAGCAAAATCCCTGGGGTACTTCTTCTCCAGGGAGTACAAGAGATCATTCTTCTGAAGGCCACCTTTCAGGGTGGCCATGGCAACCGACTGGTCCAAGTTCCGGACCTCCAACGCCGCGATGTTGAAGCGGTTGATGTAGGCCCGTATGGACTCCCCTTCCCTCTGCTTGATGTTGATGAGGGACTCCGAACCATTCCAGGGACGTCGGCTGCTGACAAAATGGGCCACGAATTGGTGGCTCATTTGGTCGAAGGAGAAGATGGTACCCGGCTTCAGTGTCGAGTACCAGTTTCTTGCTGCTCCCTTCAAAGTAGACGGGAAAGCCTGGCACAAAATGGCGTCGGGGGCACCATGAAGCAACATCATCGTTCGGAAGGCCTCCAGGTGGTCCACCGGGTCCGACGTCCCGTCGTAGCTTTCAAACTGGGGGAGCTTGAAATTCGGCGGGATCGGTTCCTGCATAATCATTTGGGAGAAGGGAGGGTCAGTGCAGATATCCTCACTGTAAGCGAGAGGCGCATGGCGGAGTTCTTCGATCCGTCGGTTCATCTCCTGGAGCCTCCGGTCCAGGAAATCCTCTCGACTTCGAGTCTCAAGGGTCCTTTGGCAGAACGGGGGCAGGGATCTCCCAGGGGTGGAGTCGTGGTCCGACTGAGGGCTCTCCACCCTTGGATTCGCCTTCTCGGGAAGGACGGCGCGGCTAGCCCAGGTGGCCCACCCCACCGCCGGGTTCTGGCATTCCGGAGATGCCCCTTCCGGATGCGCTGACGCCAGCGGCGGCTGCTGCCGCATCGCCTGTACGGCCTCGACGAGGCCCTTGACCTGCTGCACCAGCAAGTCAAACTGCTCCGCGCCGACCGTCGTCGCCGGAGGGGGAGGAGGAGCTGGCTGAGAAATGGGAGAGGAGGCCGGAGCCTGAGATCTGGCCGCGGAGGCAGTGGACCGCTGGGTGGACGCCCTGCGCGGAGGCATCGGGTGTCGATCTCGCGGGGGAGGATTAGGAGTAGATGACGGAGAGATGGCCGGAGGTGGCTCCGTTGAGCGCTCCTTCAAGAACAAGGGTGCTGCGAAGACATGGGACCCTTCCTCTAGCGCCAATCCTGTTGGTGCAAAAATCCGCCTGCGCCGGAGAAGTTGGAGTTGAGGAAGCCGCGGTCGCCGCCGGGACCTGCAAGGGAAGTCTAAATCGGAGGTGGGGTTGCTCCGGCAAGACCCTCCGACGCTCAAGTCAGTTCTCTGCCTCAACAAGAATGGAGTGCTCGAACAGAGAATTTAGCAGAGTTTTGAGATAAGGCAAAAAAGCTTAAAAAATAACGTATCTGAGTCCCCCCTTTTATAGGCGGGGGAGGCAACGGACTGATGGCGACGTGTGTAACTGCCTAGTAGTGGGCCGCCCATGGTCAGGGGAATTGATTGTGAAAGATAATGGAGCAGACACGTGGGTATCACCTCGACTTGCCACGTGGAATCCGTTATGAGGGGTGGAGCAGCGTCCGTCGTCAGGAGAATCGCATGGTATCCGTCGCAGGAGGTGGAGCAGGTTCGTGGCCGTTACTGTGGCCTGCCAGGGGGATAATGGAGCTGTGCGGAGTCCGCCACAGGAAGTGGAGCAGGGCGGCTATGGCTGCTGCGGCTATGGCTGCTGCGGCTTGTCAGGGAATGATGATACTGCATGGAGTCTGCCACAGGAGGTGGAGCAGGGTTGTGGCCGTTTTGAGGGCCTGTCAGGGGGCGTGGATCTGTTGATTGAAGCTCGGCAATGGTCGGAGCCATCGTGAGCGGAGCTCGGCTCCCGTAGGAGTCCGGGCGGAGCTGTTCTGATGTCGGTGGTGGAGTCCGGCTCCCGTAGGAGTCCGGGCGGAGCTGTGATGATGGCGGCAGAGCCCGGCTCCCATAGGAGTCCGGGCGGAGCTGCGTTGCAAATAAAGTCAAGGGTGAAGTCCGGCTCAGATAGGAGTCCGGATTGAGCTTACCAGCGATTGATATTGAGAGCGGAGCCCGGCTCCTGTAGGAGTCCGGGCGGAGCTGTTTTGATGTTGGCGGCGGAGCCCGGCTCCCGTAGGTGTCCGGGCGGAGCAGCGCTTGCTGATGGCGGTGGAGCCCGACTCCCGTAGGAGTCCGGGCGGAGCTGTGCTGATGTCGTCGGTGGAGCCCGGCTCCCGTAGGAGTCCGGGCGGAGCTACGCTGCAAACAAAGTCAAGGGTGAAGTCTGGCTCTGATAGGAGTCCGGATTGAGCTTACCAGCGATTGATATTGAGAGCGGAGCTCGGCTCCCGTAGGAGTCCGGGCGGAGCTGTTTTGATGTTGGCGGCGGAGCCCGGCTCCCGTAGGAGTCCGGGCGGAGCAGCGCTTGCTGATGGCGGTGGAGCCCGGCTCCCATAGGAGTCCGGGCGGAGCTGCACTTGCTGATGGCGGTGGAGCCCGGCTCCCGTAGGAGTCCGGGCGGAGCTGTGCTGATGTCGTCGGTGGAGCCCGGCTCCCGTAGGAGTCCGGGCGGAGCTGCGCTGCAAACAAAGTCAAGGGTGAAGTCCGGCTCTGATAGGAGTCCGGATTGAGCTTACCAGCGATTGATATTGAGAGCGGAGCCCGGCTCCCGTAGGAGTCCGGGCGGAGCTGTTTTGATGTTGGCGGTGGAGCCCGGCTCCCGTAGGAGTCCGGGCGGAGCAGCGCTTGCTGATGGCGGTGGAACCCGGCTCCCGTAGGAGTCCGGGCGGAGCTGCACTTGCTGATTGCGGTGGAGCCCGGCTCCCGTAGGAGTCCGGGCAGAGCTGTTCTGATGTCGTCGGTGGAGCCCGGCTCCCGTAGGAGTCCGGGCGGAGCTGTGCTGATGTCGGTTCCGCCGTGGGTTCCGGCTGTGGGTATTTTATACCCAACAGGGAATAATTAGTGGGATAAATAATATAATTGATTGAGCCCAAAACCTAATGACTTAAGCTTTTAGGTTGAATTGGGTTGTACATCAAGTCTTACTTGCATCAAGATTTTCTTGTCTTCAAAATAACTCATATAGCATCTCTCATGCTCTACATGTGAGCCATTATACCTGCTTATAATATCATCATCTCTTCCCTACTATAGTTAGGCTGGAGCCTGAGCTTCTAAGTAGATCGAACAAGATCTTATAGAAAGGCTCTAATTGCACACACTATTTATACCCACCTTACTCATTTAGGCAAGAGCCTAAACTCCCAGGCAAATCAAGCTAGAGCTTGCAGAACCAAAATTTTGCTAATTATGGGCAAAAGCAAGCTCTCTATTATGTTATTATGGACAAGTAAAAAAACCAACTAAATATAATATCATTATTTAATCTATAAGCATATTTATGGGTAGCACAGAGTCAAAAAGCCATAAACTTCTCAGGGGCTTTAGTTATGATATTCAAATATACATCTATCACATTAGTAATTTAAAAGAGGCTTAATCATGCCCAAAACACTAAGTTTTTTTGAAAGTTTTTATTTCTATTTTGAACTTCAATTTAGTGTAATCATATCATCCAAGTATTATTTAAAGGTTACTAATCATGACTAAACTAGTTGATGTGGACTAAACTACCTTCAAACTTTTCCACCCCCTCTTTCAGCTAGGGTTTCCACTTCTCAGTTTCATTTGTCCTTCTCATTTGATGATCAATGACCGGCAATGATTGCGAGGCATTATGTCATGCCTTCGATCTGAGATTGTGAGTCAGAGGTCACAGCAACCGTCGCATACTCATGAAGAACTCGCTCCAAAAGCATGCAAGATATGTTATCACGATATCAATACATCACAACAGAATAAAATTTAAATAATTTATAACTCAATTTTATTTTAATTAACTAAATCAAATATCTTACAAAATAAAATTTTATAGTCTTACAATCAAATCTTAATAAATCTTAATCTAAAATAAAATATCAAAGTCTTCCTTTAATTCACTCTCCCATATTGAATCTTCAGATCAAGCTAGATCTCTGAATCTGTAAAAATAATAGAAACTTGTTATGAGCTAAACAGTACAGGAAGCAATGTGTACTTTAGCTAAATAAAGTCAGCAATAATAATATATCAAAAAATAAATATACAAGGTGCATCAGTTTAAACATAAAACACTAATCAAAATAAGATCATTCAAATTCGATCTTTCAAAATTTATTTTCAAATTCTTCGGTTCATAAATCTATTTCTTTCAAAATAACATACATATCTCAATAGCCATGAGCTAAATTAAAGTATCATCGTATAACCCTCAATGATAGGATATCAAAATACCAGCACACAACCTCCACTGACAGGATATCGAAAAACCAGTATATAACCTCTACTGGTAGAATATCAAAATATCAACATATAACCTCCACTGACAAAGTATCGAAATATCAGCATATAACGCCCACTAATAGGGTATCGAAATACCAGCATATAACCTCCACTGGTAGGGTTCGAAATTTAGTCAGGCTATGAATCAAAATCTATCTCAATTTAAAACACCTGTTCATATTCTAATTCAAAAATCACAAATCAGGTAATATTGAAATCAATCAATATAATCTATATCAAATTTAATATGCATATTTATAAATCAACAAGAAGTATATTCAATAATTTAAAACACCATGCATCATATTCATAAATCATACATAGTTTAATATTAAAAATATTTTATAATTTATTGAATAATCTAAAAAAAATGAAGCATTACTTACTTCATACGTATTCCAATAAATCCACATAATTCTAAATTTTTTTTTAAAAAAATTTTATTCATAGATCATATCACGATATCCTATGATTAAACATCCACAACCCTATATAGGATCAATTCTAATAATTAGAAAAGATATGAATAATTAAGAAAGATAGAATTGATGGATACCTGCATCTTATAGTCCAAATTGATCTGATCATCTAATTTCATATGGTCAAAATTTAATTTGGACATAGATGATCTAAAATTTGGCTATCCTACCAAATCAAATTTTTAAAATAATAGGATTGAGATTCCTTCATTGAGTTCATAAATTAAATAAAGAGAGAAAGTCAGAGGAGAGAGAATTCATGAGGTACATCCAAATTGATCAGATGATACAGTTTAACAGCTCGATTGGTCCAATCAAAATAATCTAGCCAAGTCATAGTTAAACCAGTATACAGATAATTCAAAATAAAATCATGGATGATCAAATCTAAGGTTGATGGTGTGGTCAAGGTGCTGGCATGCTGCTTGATGACTATGGATCAAATACTTTTACTAGAATCATTCAAACTCATTATCACTCTTCTCATAATTTTAAAAAATCTTAGTAGAGAGAAATAATCTAGAGAGAAAATTTTAGAGAGAGAAAGTGGAGAGAGAAATTAGAGAGAAAGTTAGACTTTTTAGAGAGAGAAAATGAAAGTCTAGGAAAAGAAAAGGGAGAGAGGGAAGAGGGAAGAGAGAGAATCTCTCTTCTCTTTTCTTTTTTTCTTTTTTTTCTTTTTTTCCTTTCTTTCTTCCCATGGTTCTTTTGGGCAAAACAGGGGACCGTGTGGTCCCTCCCTACTTGTCGGATCGGGGGTCACAGTCGGTGCGGTTGTGGCCGACGGTAGCTGGGACTACTGCGATGCAGCCCAAAAAAATTAGGCCGACAGTTGGCAGTGACCTCCAGTGTCGAAAAACCAAAAAGAAAGAGGGGCAAAAATAGTCCAAATAGGAGAGGGACTTTCTCAAGAGAAATCTGGCGATTGCCAGCTAGAATTCGGGATTTAAGGACTAAGAAAGATGGCAAACTAAACTAACTTAAAGATTTAAGGATCATACCTTGATTCTGACTACGGTTGATTGTGTTTTCGATGCACACGATGAAAGGCCTTCGGAGTGCAAAATCCAGTGATTCTCATTGATTTGGGACTCGGATCTTGACAGGAAGAAGAGGGAAGAGCCCTCCCCTTTAAATAGGGCCGGAGGGGAGGAGTTTGACTCCTCCCCAAGGTGGTTTTCCGACTTCATTCAAGAGTCATTCAGGAAGAAGAAGACTGTGATGAAGTCTTCTTCTTGAAAAAAAAAATTTTGTGCTTTATGATACGTGTGGGTATCACACATTGTGTCGAATTTTTCTAAGGTAAAAAGCAGCAGTGACTAGCAGGATTCCTCTCCATTTCAGCAACAAAGGTAATATCACAGACTTGCATTAAGTTTTCTTATTTTATTTTAATCATGTATCCCCATTATCCAATGATATTGCATTCCTAACTCTATTGGACACTTGAAATATTTCTAGTGATTGTAAATGATATAAATGAATGATGTCATAGCATTATTATTATTATTTTAATATTATCTTGAAGCTTTGTTACTTAGTAGAAAGTGGGCCCAAAGTGTTTTTATATTTTGTAGTCTAACATGTGCACTATGGAGCTATATGTTACAGTTTATTCTTCCAAGTGGGGTTAAATAATTATGTTTGTTTGGGATTGTTTAATGGAACCCAATGTATTGCATGCATTGCACTGCTAAAGAGATTATTTTAATATGCCATATGAAGTGGACAATCTCATCATAGAGTACATTATGGTGGCAATTTTATCAACAAGGGTAAACACATTGACTAAATAGGAGGGGGTGTAGCCTATCATGACATCCATAATATAGAAAACATATGGTATGAGAAGTTACAAAATATAGTGGGGAATCTATGTTATGATGAAGTTGCAAGGATATTTTGTAGGGTGTCTATTCTCAATAATACCAAGGGAATAAGGATTGTGTATGAAGATAGTCTACTTAAAGAGATGATAGAGCTTGCATTGGATACAACAGAAATTCTTCATATTTATGTGTATGAAGAGGTAGTTGATGTAGTCAATGAAGCAGTCAAAGAGAGAGAGAAAGAGTTCATGTTGGAAAAAATAGTGGAAAAAAGAGTAGCAGAAAAATAGATTCAAGAAGGGGTGGAAGCAAAGAAAAAAAGAAAATAGTGGAGAGATCTAGGGCTTGAAGTAAAGGCAAGAAAAAAGTAGCAAAGAGACCTAGAGCTCAAAGAGATAAAACTTCGAATGATGAAGACTACACCCTGATGCTGACAGTGAAGATACAAAGAGTGATGATAGCTATTATACAGATGCTGAGCTATTTACCAATAATGAGGAGTTGAAGATATGTGGATAATATTAAAGGAAGCAAGAAGTAAGAATGAGAACATGGCCAATGAGGTTTAGGACCAGCCACCATCTATGAATGAGCACAAAACCAACCTATCAAAGTATTGATTTGGAAGAAGTAGAAGAAGATAATGGTTACTACAGTGATTACCATAATTCTTCAGTTTAATACCTCTAAGTCAAGTTATAAGAGTGAGAATGGTGAGCTAAGGAGAAAGAAAAAATGGACATATTTGAAGCCCAAGACTGACATGTGGGATGTCAAGTTTCGTAGAGATGTGACATTCAATACTATAGAGGAGTTCAAAGTTGTTGTGGTCAAGTACAGCATAGAACAAAGGTACAAAATAAGGTTTAGTAAAAATCAAACTAATAGAGCAAAGGTTAAATATACATTCGGTGGGTATCTATTCAAACTATAGTGCTTATATGAAAATACTACAAATAAATTTCAAATTAAGATGATGTTGGAAAGCATATATCTATAAAGAGTCGTAAGAATAGGCAATGACTGCCAAGTGGATTTTGTACAAAGATTTTTCAACTTCTAAACTTTAAAATTATTTTCAGTACCTTAAAATATGCTCTATATTTGAATCAACTATTTATGACAAATATTTTTAACTATTATTCTTTTAAAAGTTTGCTAGATTCTTTGAATTAATTTCTAATTTTGATATGAAAATTTTGAAAGTATATGATATTTTAAGTGGAATTTATAAGATCTTTATAAATCTAATATAATATCTAACTTAAAAATATATGTATTCTAGCCAGGTGGTACCTTTGTCCCATTCAAACCCCTGACTATGTAGTATGTGTGGCCTCATTCAAATATCGATGAGATATATGAACCCTTGAGTAAGTAATATATGTGGATCTTAAGGATTTATATAGCCTCATTTACATTACTAGGGATGAATTATGTGAGTTGATCTAGTATACTAGAGAATATTTTTTATAGCCTCGTTTCTAGAAAGAGTTTATATAACCTCTAGATACAAGTGAAGCCTTACAATAGCATGTAGAATTAAATGAAATATAAATTATTGTGACTATTTGATTTCAAACAAATATTCAGCTTTTGATTGTTTTTTGTTAACTATTTTCTTTTAAACTTGTATTTGAACCCTATATAACACCTATTTTCTTATTAAAAACTTTACTTTGAGGTTGCTCAATAAATTGATCACAAGAAATTCCCACTTGTCTTTCTAGTAATAATTTATTCACATATTTGATTTCAAAATCAAAGTCATATATCCTATGGATCCTTAAGTGTTGCCCAGCTAGACAACCCAAGAGGGGACGTGAACTAGATTTTTAAAATTTTAAGCAAGTATGTACAGTAAATTAAGGTAGAAAATGCTAGAAATATAGAGATAAGCCACACACACAAACACAATAAGTTTTTTATAGTGGTTCGATGTACACTAAGCACCTATATCTACTTCACAAGTGATCTCTTGGAAATTTCACTATATTTCTTTAGAATATAGTAAGTTTATTTTCATCGAGATCACAAACAATCCAATTGATTTTTCTTAGGTCAACCAATCAGAACCTTTACAAGCCTTACCCTAAGGCTTTGAATCCAATTCAAGATTTGGATTAGACCAACCCTTCAAGTTTCAACCCTTTAGAAACTTGTTATAAAGCTTAAAAAATAGAAAAGATTTTTTACAACAATAAAAATCCCTTTAAGTAGGTTGATTTGTTGTCGATGAAGCTTGCTTAAAGAAGCCTTGAATGCTTGCACTAAATGCTCTCTAGCTTCTCCTTGAATGTGCTCACAAAAGTCAAGAGAAATTAATTGGAGGTGGTTGAACACTCTTAAAAAACAATGAATGCTTAAAGTTGAGTTTTTTCACTTGAATAATGTTTTTCTTTTGTTCTTTTTGTTTCTCTTATATATCCATCTGATTCCATCCAAGTTTTGTGAGTTTTGAAGCCAAAACTAGCCACTTATGACTATTGGAGTTGAAATAAAGATGTTGGAAAATTTTTGGATGAAATAGGATAGGCTACAGAACTAGCCATTATGTCTAAAAGAAATACTAGAGTCAGCTCGAAATAGTCCTAAGTCGGCTCGATAGTGTTTCGAGTCGGTTCGATAGTGTTTCCAGTCGGCTCCACTTTGAATTTGAGAAATCAACCTCTCTGTCCCTTTGAGATAGTCGGCTCGGATTGATTTCGAGTTGGCTCGATCTCAGAAATTTGAAAATCACATTTCTGTCTATCTGGAAGAGTTGGCTCGGATCTTCTTCGAGCAGGCTCGACTTTGTATTAAATTATTGTGCTAGTGTCCAGATCATGTCGGAGTTAGCTTGATTTCAATAAGAGTTGACTTGACTTCTTCAAACATATTTTTCTCAAGTAGTTTGACTTCAAATTTAATCTTTCTTGGCTCAAATGCTCCTCAATTATTTTCAAGCCTTCCCATTGGTGCTTTCTTTCTACAAAAATATTCTTTAAAAAATTTGAAAGATATTAATTTAATTTTATGCTCTTGGCTCAAATGCTCCTCGATTGTTTTCAAGCCTTCCCATTGGTGCTTTCTTTCTACAAAAATATTCTTTAGGAAACTTGAAAGATATTAGTTTATTTTTGTGCTCTAATATTTGGTGATCATCAAAATCATTCCAAAGGTCAACGATCTCTCTCTTTTTTATGATGACAAAATATTGAGCATAGGAATGTATATGGTAAAAACTTTCTCAATTTAAAGTAATGTATTGTTCCCAAAAAATAAATGATATTAAGAATACAATGATATTTTCAATATTTATATTACAATATACACTATATGCATGATTTGGGTAAGTGCTAATAAATTGAAAAAATTCTTTTGAAGTTAATAGGATTGCATACACAAAAAATTATCTTCATAGAACTTTCATGAAACTTCATGGAACTTTTGAACTCCTCCTTAATAAATGCTCCCCCTCAATTATTAAAGATTTTGACAATACGTTTAAAATTTTTTATTAAGTTTAATATTTTCTATTCTTCCCTTTTCAATTGTTGAAGTAAATTTAACTTGTAATTTGAAAAAAAATTTAACTTATAATTTGACAAAATGCTCAACAGGTTCTATTTTTCTCCTCCTTTTTGTCAACATCAAAAGATGAGGAACAATAAGATAAAGCATAAGTCATGTCAAAATAAAGTGCACTTTCATTGGATTATAAAGTTTAGTACATGATTGTATTGTTTATAAAAAGTTACCTTTCAAACAATACAATATTAGATATATATCACTACAACATAGAAGATAAACACAAGTAAAGACAACAAAGTCAAACAACAACTATATAAGTCCTAGACCTAGAATAACTACTCCTTACCAGAAGATGGAAACTCAGTGATAGGTGGATCAGAAGATAAGGAGGGGGCTGGTCTCTTACTTCGGATCCTTGCAGAGGGCCCAGAGCTAAGAGAAGGAAAGCCAAATCTAGATCTAACAATAGAGCTAAAGGGTGGCCTAGCTAAGATAGAGGATTGAGGTTGGGGTCTAGATAGACTAGGAGGGGGTTAGGATCAAGGTGGAGAGATACGAGCAATCAGCAACCTAATCTAAGACTCTAGCCATCACATAACTGCAATCAAAATGAAAGAAAAATTAGGCAGCTTTATGCATGCAATTTTAAAAATTTTACAATGGATCATAATAGATTATATGATTTAATCTACATTACATGTATAAGATCTAATCTAAGCTATCTTACCAAGATCTATGATATGATTAATATGTAATTAAATCTAAAAATAATAAAATTTACATCGATTATATCGATGCTCTAAATCAGATCTAACCATTAGATCTAATCAAATCTGATCTAACGAGTTCAGAACTCATTACCAGAGTATGGGTTGTTGATCTTCATAATTAAATCACGTGGATTAAAGCTTCTTCGGATTGCATGCAGCTGCACAAGATGTTCGGCCTCTATGGATCACCCACACAAAGATCGATTGCTAATCAATCTCCTCGGGAGTGTTAGCTCATGAAGATCTTTGATAGCTAATTTTTTTCTTCTTCTTTGAATCTCTTAGACACTCTAAAGAGAGAGAAGAACTAAAGGAGGAGAGGCTAGAGAAAATTATTATCTCTTTTTTTGAAATCACTCATGTTCTCTTGGGCGTCCAATTATTGGATCCCTTTTATATATGGGCTAGGGATTAGGGTTAAGAGGAGGCACCACCATCCTTCATGCCACACCAATATGGGGCATCACATAATTTTTGTGCCAAATATATGTTGGTGTGAGAAAGAAATCAGATTGATTCTTTTTCATGCCAACAACCTCTTCAACGCATAAAGAAATGAGTTGTGGCGCCACCCTTCTTTCCCATGAAACCTAATTTCTTTCCTTCTTATCTCCTTATCTTTGATTTCAATAAAATTCAAATAAGGAAGGAGATAAGGTTCATGACTCATCATGAGTGCCGTCCACCCCTCTCCACACCCTCCTTTCTTATGCCAATAATTTCTCACACAAAACTCCTTTTGCATGTAAAGAATGGCGTGGGACCTAGGGCATGTGCAAGGGAGAGAATCCCAATTGGTTGGGACTCTTAGTTTTTCAATTTTAGTTCCATCCAAATTTGATTTAGTTTAGACCCAATGAAAAAAAAGAACCTAATCTAATTAGGAATACAATCTCCTCAATAAATTTCTAATCCAATTAGGAATTAACTGAACCCAAGTCCTGATCAAATCATGAACAAGTCTCTCTTGTAATTAGTCTTGATCTAATTAAACTCATATTGGATTTCAGCCACGCAATAGAAAATAATTTTTAAAAGTTTTAAAATCAAACAAGTCAATAGCTTTAATAGTTAAAACTGTCGAACTAAAACTCAAACCCTAAAATCATCTTGTCGATGTCGATCAAAATAAAACAAGCA
This sequence comes from Elaeis guineensis, assembly GCF_000442705.2. NCBI lineage: Eukaryota > Viridiplantae > Streptophyta > Magnoliopsida > Arecales > Arecaceae > Elaeis > Elaeis guineensis. Next base: position 87,801,404 of record NC_025998.2, read on the forward strand.
TGTAAAAGGGATAGAATTTTTACTTTCATCAAAAAAATAATGTGGCACATTGGTGATCTCCAAGAGACTTCAAAGTAAAAGCCCTCTAATGGTGATCCACATAGAAGTTGGCCAAGATCCTTCCTAACCGATGTGCAGTCGCAGCCTTATCTTCTCAAGAATACTGCCGCTTTCGAACTCAAGGAACGATCACACTAAAGTCCAGTTGCTTTTGATCTTACCATTAAAATCATATCAAGAGGATACTCTACAGATGTCTCACAACCTAGGATTTGATTTTTTGCTCCAACATATAAAAAAATCAAATCCTAGGTCATACTAGCAACACTTGCCAATTCTCTCACCATCCTTCTTATAACTTTTGCCACTCAATTTTTTCTTACCTTTTTCTCTAATTTTTTCCTATCTTTCTCTCAAATTTTTTTCAATTTTTTTTTTTTGATTTACATGCCACTTATCTGTGGTTTTCACCTAAAAACCCAGCACTTGAGCCATATGGGATGTCCCATTGAAATAAGGGACCAAGGGGCACCAAAGATTGGTGCCCCACTTTCTCATGTGGTGAATAAATTCATCATATAGAATTTTTGATACAGGAGAGCCTTCACATAGAAGGACTCCTCCTCTTCTACATCTCAAAAAAAATTCATAATAAATTGGTATTAAATCATAAGAGATCAAGTTGAGCATTTAAGGCAACGCGTTAAGATAAGAGTCTTCATGAAGAAGGTCTCTTCATCTTTACATGCTAAAAAAGTGGGGCAGCATTAATATTTTGGCATGGCATCTGGTGGGCACAGAGGAGTCCTTCTCCACTTGAAATTATTTTAAGTTAGATAAGAATCCAATCAAGATAGATTCAATCCCATTAGGTCAAAGACAACTAGTCTAGGTTAGCTCAAACACTTTGATCTAAACCAATTTAAGAACTTGGGTTAATACAATATGCTAGCATATCAAATTAATCCTTAAAATTTATATTAAATCTTAATTAAATCAAACCAAGATCAAATTTTAAAGTGTGTGATCCATTGAGTTTTAAATCTAGCCAGAAGTGGATCCAGACTTTCGACATAATCCTAATTCGATCAGATTAGGTCACTCGAAGAGTCCCAATCATCTAGGACTCTTTCTAATTAATTCTTAAATTAAACTCTTTTAATTTTGATGAGTCTACAAATCAAGATAGACGTCTAGTAATATATCATGACTATCTAAAAGATTTAAAATTTTGATAAAAAATTATCAAAATATTCTTTAGTGGCAAGTTACCATGTAATTCAATCCTTCAGTCAAACAACATCCTAGATGAGCTGTGGGCATAGAAATATATCAAACTCAATCACTTATCTTTATGTATCTCGATCAGAAGGTGATGATTCAGTTGATGATATATTAAAAATTTTTTTCTAATTATCATCGTGCTTTGGCCAAAGACTTCCAGAATCACTGACCTATAAGATCACATAGGATATTCGCTCTCCTTATTAGGAGTGACTGATCCCTTATTGATCACACAACTTTTATGTACACTTCATCACATTCAAAACACCTCATACAAAGATCAAAGAACTAAGTTAGGTAGTGAAACAAAATATGGATCCATATAAACAAGGTACTATGATGATCTTAGATCAAAGGATCACTTACACAACTCTCACTAGAGAATCATCAGTTGACATATAAATAAGACTCCATCTTATGTTCTCTTATAGATCTATTCAGTGAACTCATCCTCTAATAAGCACCTATATCTTTATATTAGTATCACCACATAAGTAGTTGTGAGATCAATCACCCTCATTTTTTAGCATACATAGAACATGTCAGTCTTACCGGTATCATTGATCTCCGACTCAATGAACCACGACTAAGAATATTCTAGGTCATGACTATCAAGAATTTAGGTCTCATTGGCATGATCTCATCATGACCCTAAAACCATTGCCTGGACCTATGGGGTTCATTATAATCTTAAGAACAAAAAGATGCAGCGTATAATGAATCAAAAATATCTATTTTATTAATAATTTAATATCAATTATATGAGTCTGAAAGATAAATTATAAAAAATATCCTATTGCATACTATATGTGATTGGCTTGTAGGGTATTATTCTTTCAATCTCTCACTTGCAATAAAGCTAATCGCCCCTATACTTGATACCCATGCTATCAAAGTGGTGGTCAAACTGCAGCGTTAACAAGGCCTTAGTGAATGGGTCCGCTATATTATTCTTGGTATTAACTCATTCTACGATCATATCACGTCTTTCGACTATCTCCCGAATGAGGTCGAACCATCTTAAGATGTGCCTGGATTTATAATGAAACCTTGATTCTTTAGCTTGAGCAACTGTCCCAGTATTATCATAATAAAGGGGCATTGGTTGTTCAATCTTTGGAACCACACCCAATTCTCTTGATGAATTTCTTCATTCAAATGACCTCCTTAGCAGCCTCACTAGCAGTAATATACTCACCCTCAGTGATTGAGTCAGCAATAGTTTGCTGTTTAAAACTCTTCCAACTTACTGCACCACCATACAGAGTGAACACATATCCAGATATAGATTTACTATCATCCGAATTAGATTAAAAACTAGAATCAGTATAACCTTTCAGTTTTAAATCAGATCCTCCATATATTAGAAAAATATCTCTAGTCCTTCTCAAGTACTTGAGTATGCTTTTCACAGCTTTCCAATGATCCTCCTCGGGATCTGCCTAAAATCTACTTACAATGTCCAAGGCATAAGCCACATCAGGCCTGGTACATAACATAGCATATATAATTGATCCTATAGTTGAAGTATAAGGAATAGAACTCATTCTATTTCTCTCTTAAGGTGTCTTAAGAGATATCTTCTTAGAGAGTTGTATGCCATGACCTATGGGTAAGTAACCTCTTTTACTTTTCTCCATATTGAATCTCTTCAACACAAGGTCAATGTACCTAGATTGGGACAAGCCTAGCATCATTTTTGATCTATCCCTATAGATCTTTATACCAAGAATATAGGACATTTCACCCATCTTTCATGGAAAACTTTTGTGATATCCATGTCTTGATCGATTGCAATATCAGGATATTATTCCCATGAGTAGTATGTCGTCCACGTACAAGATCAAAAAGATAACAGCATTCTCACTAGTCTTCTTGTATACACAAGGCTCATCCATATTTTTGATAAAGCCAAACGATTTGACTGTCTCATCAAAACAGATGTTCCAGCTCCTCGATGCTTGTTTTAATCCATAAATAGATCTATTCAGCTTGCACACCTAATTTACTCTCCTACTAAAGATAAATCTCTCTGACTGAGTCATATAGACTTCTTCCTCAAGATTTTCATTGAGGAAGGTAGTCTTGATATGTATCTATCAGATTTCATAGTCATGGTATGCTGTAATAGCAAGCATTATCTGAATAGACTTGAGCATGGCTACCGACGAAAAGATTTTTTTATAATCAATATCTTATTTTTGTCGGAAATCTTTTGCCACCAGCCTGACCATATAGGTCTCCACCTGGCCATCTGCTCCAATCTTCTTTTTGAAGATCCATTTGCAACCTATTAGGGTCACACCCTTAGGTGCATCAACCAAAGTCCAAACTTGATTAATATACATGGAGTCTATTTCAGATTTCATGGCATTGAGCCATTTGTCAGAGTCACTACTTATGACAGCTTTCAAATGGGTCATGGGATCATCATTCTCAATGATGTGGGATGCATTGTCATTCTCAATGACAAACCCATACCTGAGTGGTATATTACGCACTCTACTTGACCTTCGAGAGGTGTATGTAGTAGCTGTGCCTCAATAATGGGCACATCTAGTTGAGAATCAGTTTGTGAATCCTGGATGGGTTGTAGGTTTTGAACTTTCATAAGTTCAACTGACCTCCCACTATCTCCTTCTTGGATAAACTCTTTCTCCAAGAAAATGGCATGCCTACCAACAAACATCTTTTATTGAGTAGGGTGGTAGTAGTATCCTATACTCTGTTAGATGTGTGCCCTAGATGCCAGATCAGCTGACACATTCATGTACATATCTAAGGGCAAAATTATAATTTTGACTATAAATGAATAAAAGAGTTATTCTTCTATCACATTGTGTACATTGTGTCTGTGATACATCCTTTGAGTTAGTGGGAATGTTAATTCATATTTTCGAGAGTTGAAAATTTAAGGCATGAATTTACATAACTAACTCATAAACTGCTCCTGACCATAGGATCATCACGAGGATGGTGATCGATCCGGAAGGTTGGTGTACGATCGCTTCCTTAGGATAGATGAGTCTTGAGTCTATGGTGTGGAGACATCAGAGCGAGAGTACAAGTATTCATTGAGAATGAGAGTACTGAGCGTGACCACCTCGAGCAGTCATAAGGAAATCTACCTTCTCGTCGATGACTAGCTCGATGCTGCAGTTGTGTGTCTAGTTCTTTGACCTGAGGTGCATCATCGGTTCATCTTGAGTGTGTTATAGTTTGACTACACCATAACTCGGTCTCCTAGCCATCTGGAACCCTGAGGTGTATGTTGGCAGTAGCATATTCATTGTAGAAATCAGATCGCATCAAGATGGGATCTATCAACCTCGGTAGATGAGAGTAGTCCTATGGCGATCGAAAGATCGAGTCCTTAAGCCCATGGCTATGGCAGAGTGAAATAATGAAAAAGAATTTTCCATTGGGGTTTCACATCGGACTCGAATCGATCGATTGATTCATATGACTGATGTTGGGTTTGATGAGTTCACCTTAACCCTAATTCAGTCGGGACTCATGATAGAGGAACTCAATCACACAGGTAGCTGCACCGAGAGGTTCATCTTCAGTTCTGATGGGTTGTCACCATATACTGCTAGGTGTCACTGGTGGATTTTGGGAGCAATTAGAATAATTTTGATGATCGATCATTCTAATTATCTGAATCAGAAGAGTTCTGATCCATCGAAAGGAGTTTCGATGATGTCGATGATGAGATCACGACATGTCTCATTACCATACATAATTGAACCTAACTAGGTCACACAAATAAGGGTTAGGGTCTGGATGTCATCAATTGGCTAGCCCAATTGATTTGGATAAGATCCAATTAGGTTCAAGAAAATCGTGCTAGCACTCGATTGAGCCTAACTTTCTCCTCGTGTAATCTTTTCTATCTCTACTGAGCCAAATATGATCTGGCTCATCCAGAGAACCTTGGGAAGGTTTTTCTCAGTTTAAATGAAGCTTGTCCAGCTCAGAAAAGGCTTGTCTTAATTCATGAGATGAATTTAAGACAACACCTGCTAATTTCTAGCACCTGCCAATTTCATTTTAGGACATCTGTCAAAAGTTGACATATGGGTCTTAAACTGAAGAGGACTTATTGAAAAATTTTTGTGGAGTGTCCACATGCCTAAACCTAATCAAATTGGGTGTCATAATCAGATTATGGTATGAGCACAATTGGATTTAAGTGGGTGCCCCAAATGGATAAGAATCAAAGAGTCCTGATAAACTTGGACTCTTTGGCGCCACCTTATTTGAGCCTATCCATTGTTGGCGCCAACATAGGAGAGAGCATGGGGATTCTCATCTGATGTGATCAGATGATATAACTCCACCAATCAAAATTTTTTCAAAATTTATTGGAATTTTTTGATTGGTCGAATGATGTGGCACTGCGCAGCATACAGGGTCTATATAAACCCTGCTGCACCTAGGGTTTCAGGGCAGAACTTGTTTTGTGCAAAAAACCCATTGGCTGCCACCCCCCCCCCTCTTCTCTACATCCTCACTGCTTTCCTTTCTCCCCTCTTCATGTCCAAGAAGTTGGACATTCATCTGGCATAGGTGCAAGGCGTGGTGATGCCTGGAACAGAAGGCTGCAGGACATCTTCGACAGGCTACTGCTCCAACTTCAGAAGGAGTTCTGAAGTACTTTCAAATCAGATATTGATCTGATTTTTGGAGTGTAGAATCATGAGGAGAAGATGTTCTAGATCCTACCTGAGTGGATACTAGTAGAGGCCAGGCACTTGCGTGGCTACATCAGAACCTCAGGCAGTGCTGCGATCATCTACAGGGTAATTAGATTACCCTTGAGGTATGTCTATGTTTCTCATACTTTTAGATTTAATTTTGAAATTAAAATATCAAATAATAAAATTAGATCTAATAGATATTAGATCTGAAATAGCGTAGAATAAAAGTTTAAAATTTATTCCACCCCAGATTTGATGAAATCTGGAAGATCCTATACAGAAAAAGATGATTTTTCCTTCAAGTGGTATCAGAGCCAGGTTGTTGGCTCTATTTCAGATCTAATTTAGATCTGATTTTAATTTTAATTTATCTGATATTAAAGAATTTCAAATGTCACATCAGATATGATAGGATCTAAAATTAAAATATTTAGAATTAAATCTAAGATGATCTAACATGTATGAGATGCATGACTAGACTAAGATTAGTTGAATCCATGAATAGTCTTAAGTTTTATATTTTAATGAGATTAAAATATAAATTAAATCTAATTTATTATCTATTTTTTTGATATTATAAGTGTTATAATCAGATCAGAAAATAAAAAATAAAATTTTAATTTTTTCATAAAATTAATCTGTTACATGCCTAGACTAGTTGTAGAACTGATCTAGTAACTTATCTAGAATAGATTTAATTTTGAATAGTTCAATTTAAATCTTATTTTTTAGATGTTACATATGATATATCAGATCTAAAAGCATGTTAATTAGATTAATTTTTGATACATGAGATGTATGCAAAGCATGTATTAGTTAGATCTTAAATTGTATATGTGATATGTTAATTTAGATTTAACTAGTTTTGTAGTTAAATTTATATTTTTGGTTAAGGTGTTCCTCATGGCCGTCCGGTCATAAGAATGAAGTAGGGTTTAAAGGCCATCTCCTCCCATTCAATGGGGCGTTCATATGACGTGTAGGGGTGCCGCACGTTCATCCTTAATCAGAAATCAAAACTTACTTTTCTGCAAAACCCTAGATCCTGAAACCCTAGGATTTATTATACATGCTTTGTTTATGAACCCAAACTTAATTAATGTATTAAGTTTATGAAATTAAATTAGGTCTAAAATAGAGAATTTTAGATCTAAGATATTTTCATAAAATTGGGTTCGGGCTTGGGTAGCTCAATTAGGTCAGCGGTTGATCAAACTGAATCAAGAGTTGGTTAGGTGGGATCATGAAAGCTAATAATTGATCAGTCTAATAGGATTAAGTCTAGATCAAGGTCGAATCATATTTAGATGTGACTCGATCAAGTTAAGACCTAATTTGGCTCAAAGGTTAGAGTCTGGATTGTAGGCTAACCCAATTAGTTCTGGTTCGACAATTTGGTGTCTAAGGTAAGTTCGACAGATGCGATCGATTGGTTTTTAATTGAGAGCTACTCAACTCGAATGCATTCTTATCGAGTTAATTGCATATCCCTTCCACCGATCTCACTTACCTGGCCATATGTATCGATCCAGTTCTGATTTGAGGTGGCTAACAATTCGAGCTAACCCATGCCACTAGGTTAGTCATAATTGTTATGACTATATCAAGTCAAGTTTAAAGAGACCTAAATCAAATCTCCCTAAGAAAATATTAAGTCTAGGTCTTCCACCATTGTGGATGTACGGGCCCTTCCCGGGGTTGATTGTTCTCGGCCAGTTATAGTGGCTCAGTTGCACCGAGAAGACGCAACCATGTCCATTAGGTATTGGATGCTACAGATTAGAGGATGGGTTGGGCTCAATATTTCGGATACGGTGAGGGATCCAATCAGGAATCTAGTTCGTGCAAATGGTGGGTTTGGCTTAACTAAGGATTGGATCAATATCCTGGATACGATGAGCTTCATGAATTAGAGATCAAGTTTTGGGTGCACCATGATTAGCGAATCATTGGACAAGAGTTGTCCACTTATCGGTTGATCCATCACCAATAACTGTTAGGTGAGATGATAAGCCAGTCGGTAAGACCACACCACCCACTAGAAATCACTAATCATGGAGATTTTTACATCTCTACCAAGGGAGTGTAGGGATCTAAGAAAATAGTGGGAGCCTAATTTATTTAAAAATAAAAATTCTAAACAAATTGGTTGAGTCTGATTATAAAATCTAACTAGAAACTTTCAACTCTCTATAGGAAACATGTCTACCTCAAACCCCCTGATCAAAATTTTAGACACTCATAGACTGACTGGACCAAATTTTAAGGACTAGTTAAGGAACTACAGAATTATTCTGGGTTCTAAAAAATTGACTCATGTCTTGGATCAGGACCCACCTGCCATGCCAGTACGTTCGACTGCTGAATAGAAAGCATCTCTGGAAAAGTGGACAGACGATGATAATAAAGCCAGGTACTACATGTTGGGTGCAATGTCTGATGACTTGCAGCGCCAATATGAAAATATTTTCACTACCCGCCAAATATTGGCTCACCTACAAGAGTTGTTTGGTGAACAGAGTCACACGGCCAAGTATCAAGTCTGTCAAAGACTTTTTAAGGCCAAGATGCGTGATGGGCAGTCAGTCCAAGATCATTGTTTGACAATGATCAAGGATCTTGAGGAGCTTGAGAAGCTCGGTATCATCTTAGACAAGAATTTTCAAATTGATGTGATCCTTCAGTCCTTGTCTGATGCATATGGTCAGTTCATCATGAACTTTCATATGCATAAGATGCAATGTACCTTGACCGAGTTAATGAATATGATGGTTACGGCTGAGCTTTCAATGAAAGGTTCAAAAGGCTCAGTTCTTACTGTGGAGCGGACTTCTTCCAAGAGAAAATCTTTTGGAAAGAAAAAAAAGTCTATGAAGAAGCAGAAGGTGGATGGGAAGAAGAGGAAGCGAAACTATCCTCAGTACCTGGCCACCTTGAAGAACAAGAAGGATGATCCTTCTGGAGGTATGCTCATTATCGAATCTAACCTTACGGTTTCTTCTGCATCCAGTTGGGTACTTGACTCTGATTCTAGTGCTCATTTGTGCACTTCTATGCAGGGTCTTGAGGAGAGCAGGAGGCTGAGGGATGGGGAGATGATCCTACACATCGAAAATGGAGCAAGAGTTGCTACCGTGGCTGTGGGAACCTACCCTCTGCGATTACCATTAGGATTAGATTTAGTTTTAAGAGACTGTTATTATGTGCCTGCAGCAAGTAGAAATTTAATTTCTGTTTCATGTTTAGCACAAGAAGGCTATGTGATTAGCTTTCATAAGGACCATTGTAACATTTTTTATGAAAATAATAAAGTTGCAAATAGTTTTGTTATTAATGGTCTCTATCAGTTACATGTTGATGTATCTATTTTTAATATTGAGCAAAATATGAATGCCATAAGAATTAAAAGGTCTAGAGATAGTCTAAATGATAGGTATATGTGGTACCTAAGGCTAGGTCATATAGCGGAAGACAGGGTTAACAAATTGAAGAAATTTGGGCTATTGAGTTCGTTGACTTTCGAGTCATATCCAGTTTGTGAATCATGCCTTCAAGGCAAAATGACCAAGCTTCCTTTTGTGGAACATGGGGAAAGGGCCACAGACCTACTTACCCTAGTACATACGGATGTGTGCGGCCCATTTGATGTGCCGGCTAGAGGTAATTTTGTCTACTTCATTACCTTTACCGATGATATGCCTAGGTATGGGTATGTGTTTCTAATGAAACACAAGTCTGAAGCCTTTGAAAAGTTCAAAGAATTTAGACATGAGGTAGAAAAACAAACAGAAAAGCTCATTAAGGTTCTTCGATCAAATTGAGGAGGTGAATATCTTAGTCGAAAATTTTTAGACTATCTTAAGGACAATGGCATAGTCTCATAATGGACTCCACCTGGAATGCCTCAACTCAATAGGATTTCAGAATGGAGAAATCGGACCCTATTAGATATGGTCCATTCCATGATGAGCTTCACGGACCTCCCTGATTTTCTTTGGGGACATTGTCTCATGACAGCTATTTATGTATTGAATAGGATTCCCTCTAAAACCGTTCTTACCACACCGTATGAGATATGGCATGGTAAGAAGCCAAGTCTGAATCATCTTAGAATTTGGGATTGTTCGGCTCATGTCAAGAGACAACAGACGGACAAGTTAGAGTTCAGGTCTTTTAAAGCTCGATTCATAGGATATCCTAAAGAGTCATTAGGATACTATTTTTATATTCCGGAAGACCATAATGTGATTGTGAGTTGAAATGCTATTTTTCTTGAAAAATAATTTATTCAAGATGGTGGCATCAGAAGAATAATTAAGCTCAAGGAGAATGTCTCCCAAGAGCAACGAGCTAAAGAACCTGAGGAACCCAATCAATTAGAACCAGTCCTAACACAACCTCTTCCACCTTGTAGATCGACTAGGGTTTCCCGTCCTCCTGAAAGATACTTAGGTACCATACAAGAGGATGTAGAGGAAATATTCTTCATGAGAAATGGGGTTCATGGTGATAATCTCAAGACCTATGATGAGGCGATATCAGATATCGATTTCGAGAAATGGTTAGAGGCAATGAGATCAGAAATTGACGCGATGCACTCAAACCAAGTCTGGACCTTGGTAGATCCACCTAAAGGTATTATACCTATTGGGTGTAAATGGATCTTCAAGAGAAAGATAGGTGCAGATGAGAATGTAGAGACATTTAAGGCTAGGCTCGTAGCGAAAGGTTATAGTCAGTGCGAAGGCATTGACTATCAGGATACCTTCTCGCCCATAGCCATGCTAAAATCCATCCACATATTGCTTCCTGTTGCAGCCTATTTTGATTATGAAATATGGCAGATGGACGTGAAAATGGCGTTCTTAAATGGACCTCTTGAGGAAGATATCTATATGGAACAGCCACTTGGATTCACATCCAGTGATGTTGATCACAAGGTCTGCAAGCTGTAAAGGTCCATTTATGGACCTAAGCAAGCATCTCGGAGTTGGAATACTCGTTTCAATGATGTGATCAAAATATTTGGTTTCATCAAGAACAAGGAGGAACCATGTGTGTTCAAAAAGATCAGTGGGAGTGCAGTTGTCTTCCTCGTATTGTACGTGGATGACATCCTCCTAATTGGGAATGACATTTTCATGTTGACCTCAGTCAAAATATGGTTGTCTAAGGAGTTCTCTATGAAAGATCTAGGAGAGGCATCCTTTATACTGGGTATTAAGGTATATAGAGATAGACCAAATAGGATGCTAGGACTTTCACAGAAGATGTACATAGAGGAGGTGCTAAAGTGGTTTAGCATGGAAAACTCCAAAAGAGGTTTATTGCCTTTTAGACATGGCATTCATCTCTCCAAGAAGATGTGCCCTAGCATACCTGAGGAGTTGAACGCATGAGCAAGATCCCTTATGCTTCGGCAATAGAGAGCCTCATGTATGCCATGCTATGTACACGACCTGATATAGCCCATGCTGTGAGTGTCACAAGCAGATATCAGTCGAATCCAGGCGAAGAGCACTGGACTTCTGTGAAATGTATCCTTAAGTACTTGAGAAGGACTAAGGATATGTTTCTAGTCTTTGGGAATGGAGAACTTCAGATTCAGGGATATACAGATTCAAACTTTATGTCTGATATAGATGATCGAAAGTCGACATTTGGGAGTCTGTTCATTTGTAAAGGTGGTGCAGTTAGTTGGAAGAGTTCCAAGCAAACGGTGATTGCAGATTCCACCATGGAGGCAGAGTACATTGCTGCATCGGAAGTTGCGAAGGAGGCATTCTGGTATAAGAAGTTTGCTACAGAGCTTGGAGTGATGTCATCGGATGCGATCCCTCTTTACTGCGATAATAATGGTGCCATAGCCCTAGCTAAGGAGCCAAGGTCTCACCAGAAGTCTAAGCACATCGAGCAACGATTCCATCTAATCTGTGATTACCTCGAAAAGGGTTATGTCGAGGTCACGAGAGTTGACTCCACAGACAATGTGGCAGACCCGCGGACTAAGCCATTGGGCCAACAGAAGATCGAAGCCCACCTTGAGAAGATGAGACTTAGATATGTAGCCAATTGGCATTAGGTCAAGTGGGAGTTTGTTAGATGTGTGCCCTAGATGCCAGATCGGCTGACACATTCATGTACATATCTAAGGGCAAAATTATAATTTTGATTATAAATGAATAAAAGGGTTATTCTTCTATCACATTGTGTACATTGTGTCTGTGATACATTCTTTGAGTTAGTGAGAATGTTAATTCATATTTTCAAGAGTTGAAAATTTAAGGCATGAATTTACATAACTAACTCATAAACTGCTCCTGACCATAGGATCATCACAAGGATGGTGATCGATCCGGAAGGTTGGTATACGATCGCTTCCTTAGGGTAGATGAGTCTTGAGTCTATGGTGTGAAGACACCAGAGCGAGAGTACAGGTATTCTTTGAGAATGAGAGTATTGAGCGTGACCACCTCGAGCAGTCATAAGGAAATCTACCTTCCATCGATGACTAGCTCGATGCTCCAGTTGTGTGTCTAGTTCTTTGACCTGAGGTGCATCGTCGGTTCACCTTGAGTGTGTTATAGTTTGAATACACCATAACTCGATCTCCCAGCCATCTAGAACCCTGAGGTGTATGTTGGCTGTAGCATATTCATTGTAGGAATCAGATCAGATCAAGATGGGATCTATCAACCTCGGTAGATGAGAGGAGTAGTCCTATGGTGATCGAAAGATCGAGTCCTTAAGCCCATGGCCATGGCAGAGTGAAATAATGGAAAAGAGTTTTCCATTGGGGTTTCACATCGGACTCAAATCGATCGATTGATTCATATGACTGATGTTGGGTTTGACGAGTTCACCTTAATCCTAATTCAGTCGGAACTCATGATAGAGGAACTCAATCACACAGGTAGCTGCATCGAGAGGTTCATCTTCAGTTCTGATGGATTGCCACCATATACTGCTAGGTGTCACTGGTGGATTTTGAAAGCAATTAGAATGATTTTGATGATCGATCATTCTAATTATCTGAATCAGAAGAGTTCTGATCCATCGAAAGGAGTTTCGATGATATCGATGATGAGATCATGACATGTCTCATTATCATATAGAATTGAACCTAACTAAGTCACACAAATAAGGGTTAGGGTCTGGATGTCATCAATTGGCTAGCTCAATTGATTTGGATAAGATCCAATTAGGTTCAAGGAAATCGTGCTAGCACTCGATTGAGCCTAACTTTCTCCTCATATAATCTTTTCTGTCTCTACTGAGTCAAATGCGATCTGGCTCATCCAGAGAACCTTGAGAAGGTTTCTCTCAGTTTAAATGAAGCTTTTTCAACTTAGAAAAGGCTTGTCTTAATTCATGAGATGAATTTAAGACAACACCTTTTAATTTCTAGCACCTGCCAATTTTATTTTAGGACATCTGTCAAAAGTTGACATATGCGTCTTAAACTGAAGATGACTTATTGGAGGATTTTTGTAGAGTATCCACATGCCTAAATCTAATCAAATTGGGTACCATAATCAGATTATGGCATGATCCCAATTGGATTTAAGAGGGCACCCCAAATGGATAAGAACCAAAGAGTCCTGATAAACTTGGACTCTTTGGCACCACCTTATTTGAGCCTATCCATTGTTGGCACCAACATAGGAGAGAGCATGGGGATTCTTATCTGATGTGATCAGATGACATCACTACATCAATCAAAATTTTTTCAAAATTTATTGGAATTTTTTGATTGATCGAATGATATGGCACTATGCAGCATACAGGGTCTATATAACTCCTGCTGCACCTAGGGTTTCGGGGCAGAACTTGTTTTATGCAAAAAACCCATTGGCTGCCACCCCCTCCCCTCTTCTCTACATCCTCCCTGCTCTCCTTTCTCCCCTCTTCACGTCCAAGAAGTTGGACATTCATCTGGCATAGGTGCAAGGCGTGGTGATGCCTGGAACAGAAGGCTGCAGGACATCTTCGACAGACTGCTGCTCCAACTTCAGAAGGAGTTCTGAGGTACTTTCAAATCAGATATTGATCTGATTTTTGGAGCATAGAATCACAAGGAGAAGATGTTTCAGATCCTACCTGAGTGGATACTGGTAGAGGCCAGATACTTACGTGGCTATATCAGAAACTCAGGCAGTGCTGTGATCATCTACAGGGTAATTAGATTACCCTTGAGGTATGTCTATGTTTCTTATACTTTTAGATTTAATTTTGAAATTAAAATATCAGATAATAAAATTAGATCTAATAGACATTAGATCTGAAATAGCGTAGGATAAAAGTTTAAAATTTATTCCGCCCCAGATTTGATGAAATCTGGAAGATCCTACATAGGAAAAAAGTAATTTTTTCTTCATACTCTCCTTGGGGTAACTCACAAATCTGTATTTTTCTGATCTAGCATCCAGCTTATGTCCATCAATATTTTTCATATAAGCTGAACAACCCCAAGTCTTAAGATTCTTAAGATTTGATCTTTTCTCTTTTCATATCTCATATGGAGTGCTAGAAATAAATTTAGAAGGTACTTTATTTAAGACATACGCTGTGGCCTCGAGAGCATATCTCCAGAAGGATGTCGGAAGATCTATGAAACACATCATGGACCGCACTATATCTAATAAGGTGCAATTTTTTTTTCCATAATTTTATTTAATTATGAAGTTTAAGGAGGTGTCCATTGAGAGAGTATTCTATTTTATTTTAGATAATCGAGAAACTCACTAGACAAGTATTCTCCTCCTCGATCAGATCGAAAAGCTTTAATGCTTTTACTAGTTTGTTTCTCAACCATTCTTTGATACTCTTTAAATTTATCAAAGGCTTCAAATTTATATTTCATTAAATACACATATCCAAACCTAGACCTATCATCAATAAATGTGATGAAATAAGAGTATCCTGAAGGAACCAGATCTAGAGTTTCAGGGTTAGATCTTGAAACTTTTTCAAGATCAGGCAGCGGAAGACTAAAATAAATCAAAATTTATCTTATAAAATTAGAGAATCTTTAGATCTAAGATCTTATTATATGATTATTATATGGTATTAAATCAAAAATTAAAATATAAAGAGCAAGAACTACATGTTGATCATATCAACATGTTTCTATACTACATCTAATGTATGTAAAATATAATAGATCAGATCTATTACCTTACAAGTTAGACGTTCTAACTTTATTGATCCGGGCTTGAGGATGATATTATGAGCCGCACATGCATCCGACCTCTAGGAGTCATCCACACGAGCCCATGAATCACAATCAGAAGTCCTGATCCAGAAAATCAGCACAGTATGCTAGTATTGTATTGATCCTTCTTTGATGATCGATCAGATGCCTTCTTCTTCTTGATTTAGACTCTTCCAAAGATGAGAAGTAGAAGAAAGAGTTTTAAATATGAGACACTCTCAGAAAACTCATAGATGGAGGAAGGAAAGAGGTGAACTCAGCAACCCTAGAAGAAGACCCTCTTCTTCTTCTCTTTGCTCTAACCTAGATACTTAGTTTTGTGTCTATTATATCTCTACATCCCTACACTCTTTCTCTCTGATTTTCACACACCCCAAAGGTCTCTCAATACTCTATAATCTATTAAAATTTAAAGAATAAATTTATCTTAAATAAAGAGATATGAAGAATCCTTGTCTAGGTCAAATATCTAGTCAAGGAAAATCCAAACAGGGCAAGACAAGGGGTGCCCAACTCATGGTCACCTCCTCTTTCTTTTTCTACCATGGACCACCAGCAAAAGGTGCACAATATGTGCCATAAAAATCATAAAAATTTCAAAAAAAATCTGGATAAAATCAATGCCATAAGGAAAGAGTTTTGGTTTCCTAAAATTCTATCTCATAGAATTTGAAATCCAAACTAATTCCTATTTTGACTTGATCCACAACCACATTCCATGTAAGAGAGAAAGAGTGGAAAGCTTTGGGCATGCGTGAAGGCCTGGGAGAGAAGGTTTTGTCACACAAAATAAGAGAGAGTGGGTGTGGGGGGCTAAGGTGGAATCCTTGTCTTACTAGGATTCAATCTATGACTTGTTCAAATTTGATATCTCCAACCAAATCAAACCAAAACCAAATCAATCCAATTAAAATAGGTCTTAACCCAATTAATAACCTAATTTAATCAGATTAAATTAGATTTAAATCTAATTTAATTTTTTAATCGAATTAGAAATTAGGTTGATCCAAGTCTTAATTGAACTAGGACTAATTTTTTCTTGCACTTGGCTTATCCAATAAACCAATTGGAATTGATCTAATCAAGCCCAAACTAAATCTAATTAAATCATATTCAATTAGACTTAATCTTAACCCATTGGTTTAATCAAATTAAGCCAATTAGCAATTGAATTGCTAATCGATCCTCCTACAATACTTGCACTAGGTTAAATATCAATCGTATTGATCGTTTAACCTTAGAATGATTCTTAATCGTTGATCAACCATTCGATCGGATCATGAACTCTAATGTGTATGACCTCATAGGTCCGAACCTAAGTTGGTAGCATAAAAATAAATTTTTATACCAATCGAAGTGACCATCTAGCAATGGTATCTGACGGTCGGATAGGCCGAATGTCTAGAACAACATCCTTAGACCCCATGCAGATATAGTTTCCATATAATTCATCCTCTTGACCAAAATGCTCATAGGACACCTCAAAGTTCAACTATCAACTCTGATCAGGTTGTCCACATTGTATTTCAAAATATCAAATCCATCTGATGGATTATCCTAGTCAAGATTTTGCTAAATTGAAATACAACGACTCATTCTTCTCCAACTCTTGGAGTGGTCAATCCCATCTTGATCACACTCTGACTTCGCAAGTACTTGACTGTATCCAGAAACCTTCCATCACTGAATTAGAAATTCAGTTAGTCCAGTACCAAAGCACAGTGAGTTGCTTGCAAGTCACTGAGGTGATCTCAGGTCTAAGGGACACTTATACCTATATCCCATCAGAGACATTCTCGATAGTAGAATGCTCTGGAGTTGGTCACGTTTAATGATGATGTATCCTTATATCTCACCTGTATGCCATACCAGTATCTCCACATCCCTTGGTTAAGAGGACAACCAACCCATATGGCCTACAGCGACCTATGCTCGATAGAAGCTGTCATCCTTATTAACAGCCTATCATTTGGTCGTGAATAGTTTTAAAGACTAATCAATAAATCCTCTCTTTATCGAACCTAAATAGTCCTAAAGACTTTATCACAATAACAGAGTTCATTAGAAGATGAAAATTTATGATGAAAATACCAAAAATATATTTTATTTATTAACAAATCAATTACAATACAAGGTTGCTTAACCATCAACAGGTTGATGATTGACTTTTGGGACATATTTTTCAACAACTCCCACTTGTCCTAAAGCCACTCAGCACAGTATCTAATACCCATCTTCGACTTATGGTTGTCGAACTGCTTTATCGCCAGGGCTTTAGTGAAGGGGTCGGCCAGGTTCTCCTTTTCGTCGATCTTCTGAAGGTCGAAGTCACCTCGATCCACGATCTCCCAAAGCAGATGGAAGCGGTGCAAAATGTGCTTCATCTGCTGGTGTGCTTTGGGTTCCTTCGCCTGAGCTATGGCACCAGTGCTATCACAGTAGAGTAGGCCGGACCATCAAGGGAGGGTGCTACTCCGAGCTCGGTGATAAATTTTCTCAGCCACAGCTTCCTTCATGGCATCCGATGCTGCAATGTACTCCACCTCACAAATAGAGTCTGCCACAGTATACTGCTTGAAACTCTTCCAGTAGATGACTCCATCATTCAGAGTAAAGATATAATCTGACATGCTTCTTTTGTCATCATGGTCAGATTGAAAATTGAAGTCTGTAAACCCCACAAGTTTCAGATCTGACTCATCATAAACCAACCATTGATCATTAGTATTTCTCAAATACTTAAGGATGGCTTTAACCACTTTCCAGTGATTTTCTCCAGGATCAGATTGGTATCTACTCACTACTCTAAGTGAGTATGCCACATCTGGCCTTATACATGTCATGACGTACATGATAGATCCCATGGTCGAAGCATATGGGACTCTACTCATATGCTCTCTCTCTTCAGGAGTTATTGGATAATCCTTCTTAGAGAGAGAAATTTCATGGCCTATCGATAGATAGCCCTTCTTGGAATTCTCCATGCTGAACCTCTTCAGTACAGTGTCTATGTACGTAGACTGGGATAACCCAAGCATCTTTTTAGATCTATCCCTATAGATCTTCATCCCAAGGATGTAGGATGCTTCACCCAAGTCCTTCATGGAGAACTGCGATGACAACCAAACTTTTATTCCCTGTAGTGTGGAGATGTCATTTTTTATTAAGAGAATGTCATCCACGTATAAGAGAAAAAATACCACAACTAGACTATTTGCCCATTTATAGATGCAGGGCTCTTCTCCATTCTTAACGAAGCCATACGTTTTGATCACCTTATCAAAATGCATGTTCCAACTTCGAGAAGCTTGCTTCAATCCATAAATAGATCTCTAAAGCTTGCACACCTTGGACTCATCCGTAGATGTAAATCCCTTAGGTTGTATCATATACACCTCTTCGGTCAACTCTCCATTCAGAAAAGCTGTCTTTACATCCATCTATCAGATCTCATAATTCAGATCGATAGCTATTGCAAGCATTATCCGAATGGATTTGAGGATTGTCACAGGGGAGAACGTCAGCATTATAGTTAATACCATAATGTTGACGATACCTCTTGACAACCAGACTGGCTTTATAAGTCTCCACCTTTCTGTTTGTGCCCCTCTTCCTTTTGAAGACCCATTTACACCCAATGGGTTTAACCCCTTCAGGTGGTTCAACCAATGTCCATACATCGTTGACCTTCATGGACTCCATTTCGAATTTCATGGCTTCAAGCCATTTCTTGGAATCAGATCTCTGCATTGCATCCATATAGATGATCGGATCCTCATCATTCTCATCGAGTTCGATGGAATCACCATCCCAGACCAAGAAATTGTAGTATCTGTCTGACTGACATGGTACTTTACTGGATCACCTTAATGGTGTAGGTACATTGGGCTCCAGATCTGATCTAATTAAATCCGACTCAGGTTCAGCTATTAGGGTCGGTCCTTCTACCTATTGAACTTCATCAAGTTCAACCTTAGAGACAACGATTCCTTCATTAAGGAACTTCTTTTCTAAAAAGATTGACTTAAGGCTGACGAACACCTTTTGTTCATCAGCATGGTAGAAAAAATATCCTTTGATCTCTTTGGGGTACCCTATAAATATGCATTTGTCAGACCTAGGTCTAAGTTTATAGTATGGAAGAAAAAATATCCTTTGATCTCTTTGGGGTACCCTATGAATATGCATTTGTCAGATCTAGGTCTAAGTTTATCTATAACTAACCGTTTGACATAGGTCGGGCACCCCCAGACCCTAAGGTGTGAAAGTGCTGGCTTACGCCCTGTCCATATCTCATATGAAGTCTTAATTACAAACTTACTTGGAACCTTATTTAACAGATAACAGACCGATTTGAGTGCATATCCCCAGAAGGATATCGGCAAGCTGGCAAAACCCATCATGGATCGGACCATATCTAACAGAGTATGATTTCTCCTTTCAGACATACCATTATGCTGTGGTGTTCCTGGAGGAGTCCATTGGGAGAGAATCCCATTCTCTCCTAGATATGTGAGAAAATCATCAGAAAGTTATTCCCCTCCTCGGTTAGATCGAAGAGTTTTAATACTTTTTCTAAATTACTTTTCTACTTCACTTCGAAATCGTTTGAACATTTTAAATGAATCTGACTTATGTTTCATCAGATAGACATATCCATATCTGGATAGATCATCCGTGAAAGTGATGAAGTAAAAATATCCACCTCTAGCACTTGTGCTCATGAGCCCGCATACATCAGTATGTACCAGACCCAAGAGCTCAGTAGCTCTCTCACCTTTTTCAGTAAAAAGTGACTTGGTCATTTTATCAAGAAGACAAGACTCATAGGTTGGAAGTGATTCACAATCATTGACTTTGAGGATTTCCTCTTGAGTCAACCTGTTTATCCTGTTCTTGTTTATATGACCTAGCTTACAGTGCCATAAGTAGATATATGATACAATATCTAACCTAGGGTGCTTTCCAGTAGAATAGACTATGTTAACAGATTGTGATAACATATACACACCATTGTTCAAATATCCATAAAAAATAGTAACACCATTCATAATGATATTACAAACTTATTTCTTTATTAAAATTTCATAATCATTTTTGGCCAGAAGGCCTACAGAAATAATATTTAAAAAGAAATTGGGATAGAAATGACAATCATTAAGAACAACGATATGGAACTCAAATACAAGTTTCAAGATTCCTAATGCTAGAACTGGAATTGATCTTCTATCTCCAACATTCAGGAACCTCTCGCCTTGCTCGAATCTCCTAGTGACCTACAACTCCTGCAATGAATTGCAAATATGGTAAGGACTACCGATATCCAATACCTAGTCAGTTATATCACAAATAGAGAAATTGCAAGGAGTTATCATATAAATACCTTGCCCAGCAATAGCTTGCTTCTTTCTCTGCCTGTTCAGATCCAGGGAGGAAATGTATTGAGGACAGTTCCTCTTCCAGTGCCCCCACTTTTTGCAAAAGAAGCATTCAACTTGACTCTTATCGGGCTTGATCTTTCTGGTCTGGCCTTGCACTGATGTCCCAGCCTGAACTTGCACCTTCTTCACTTTCTTCTTGTTCTTCTTTTCTTTCTTAAAGGGTCGAGAACCAGAAGACGAACCTCCCACTAAGTTCACTGACTTCTTGTGGAGTTGGTAATCCTTCTCAAAGTTCTGAAGCAACCCCAGTAACCCGTGGTAGTTTACTTCAGATTTTGTCATTCTATAATAAGTAAGGAATGGGAGATAAGACTTGGGCAGCGAGTTCAGTATTGCATCTTTCCCAAGCTGCTCATACAAGAAAAAGCCGAGCATGATCAAACGCTCCATCAGCTCGATCATGTACAATACATGATCAGTGATAGAGGCACCATCCCGTATTTTGGTATTGAAGATGGCACAACTAGTCTTATGCCTCTCCACGTCATCAGGTGTGCCAAAGGCATCCTCCAACACTTGAAGCATGTCCTTTGGCTGAGCCGTCTCAAATCTGTAATTGAACTCGTTACTCATGGCAGCCAGCATGATGCAGTGCACTGTGGTCTGATCACTGAGCCACTTCTAGTAAGTGTCTCTGATTGTTCCACGTGCATTAGCAGTTGGCTCCTCAGGTGCAGGATCCGTTATTACATATAGGATCCGTTCATGCTCCAAGACTATTTTCAACTTTCGATACTAGCTACCGAAGTTGGGTCCCACCAAATTATCATTATCCAACAATGATTGGAGCGATAGGGAAGTGGCCATATCTGCACAAAGGAAAATCATAACCTAATTAGTAATTGATTCATTAAATATAAAGATTTAGACTTTAATCAAAAGGTTTCTTCCACTATTTTATTCGAATTGGTAGCCTCTACCTCCAATTCAAAAAATTATCCTAATTCCTTAGTGGGTACTAGAATCTACTTAGACTGCACACAAGCCCAACTTTGGTTGGCCAACCTAGGTACATCTAAGGGTAGGTTCATAACCAATTATTTCTTTAAATAATTTTTAATAATTTTAATTTTGTCTCAGTCCTTAATCAGTAGGCTTTGGCCTCTACTGAAAAGGTCTGGTTAGGTCCAACTATTAATATGACCATACTTGACCCATCTAGCCAATGAATGATTAGGCCCAACTTTGGTTAGCTGACCTAACCACCATTTAGAAAGATGCAGTCAAGAAATCATATTATGAATGATAATTCCATAGTCGATAAGCACTAGACCTTTGGGCCTCCAATGATTATCCAACTGATGGACCCATTATCATCCACTTAATGGAAGGCTATGATCTAGTTATCACCATAACTATTTTATTTTAAGGAACTAATAATTTTAGAAGATTTAATTGATTTAGAGGAGGAGGTCAGATGAACCAGCTTATCATGATCCTCCCACTGACTTCACCAAGTCAACTTAAGGGAGACCATTAAAAGGGCTGGTCTAGGAGCACCTAAATCAGTCACATTGATTTACCTAGCTGACATGGGTCAGCTCGAATAGTCAAGTGATCCGATCAAAATATAATTTCACCAAGAGGCCAGATAAGTTCGATCGATGGGAGGGTCTGCCAAAGCTTGTCTTAGACACCATCAGAAATGATTAGATAAGTGGGCTGCCAATTAAAAACTACCAGTCTGATTTATCTTAGACACTAACTGGTTTAATTAGTTTTAATTAGATCAACCTAATAGTTTGTGCTAGACCGCTTAGCCAAGAATCAAGTCTATTTGGTTCTCGTTAAAGACATAGACTTGACCAACTACAACTATTGTAATTGATCTAGAGAATCCTTGACCTAATCTAAGACAACAATTGATTAGATTTAGTCAATTCTCTAATTAAGTCCATCATTAATCTAATCTTAAGTTTAACCCAATTAATGGACCTAATTCCCACTAACCCATTAACCCAATGTGTTATGCTTTGTGTCTTAGGTTCTTCAATTCACAATCTTAGAACCTAATCAAATAATTTCTTAATTCTCAATTAAGTTTGGGGCTGAGGGTTGGGGTTCAGCTTTTTGAAAATAATTTTTATGTTTGTAAAATATTTTTATAACATGGTTCTTACCAACTAAGTTGCATGTTTGATTCATAATCAAAATACAAGTGAAATAAGCATGAAACTACTTTAGATCTAATCTAAACAGGTTCATGTAATTGAAATATAAATTTATGATTTAATCTAACAAATTTAGATTTAATCTAGATCATATCTAACAAATTTATGATTAAAGATAGATCTACACGAACTAGGACAATCTTTGCACTGTAAGGGATAAACCTTACAACAGGACAACCTATAGTTCATGATCGATCTAAAAATTTTAATTTTAGATTTAATAATGAGATTATAAATTAGATCTAATCTAAAAAATAATCTAAGCATGTATAAATAATCATGTAATAAACAACCTAGGCTCTGATACCAATTGAAGGAACCAGATCTAGGGTTTCAGGATTAGATCTTGAAACTTTTTCAAGACCAGACAGCGAAAGACTAAAATAAATCAAAATTTATCTTATAAAATTAGAGTCTCTAGATCTAAGATCCTATTACATGATTATTATATGATATTAAATTAAAAATTAAAATATAAAGAGCAAGAACTACATGTTGATCATATCAACATGTTTCTATACTACATCTAATGTATGTAAAATATAATAGATCAGATCTATTACCTTGCAAGTTAGATATTCTAACTTTGTTGATTTGGGCTTGAGAATGATATTATGAGCCGCACACACATCCGACCTCTAGGAGTCGTCCACACGAGTGCACGAATCACAATCAGAAGTCTTGATCCAGAAAATCAGCACAATATGCTAGTACTGTGCTGATCCTTCTTCGATGGTCGATCAGATGCCTCCTTCTTCTTGATTTAGACTCTTTCAAAGATGAGATATAGGAGAAAAAATATTAAATGTGAGACACTCTCAGACAACTCACAGATGGAGGAAGGAAAGAGGTGAACTCAACAACCCTAGAAGAAGACCCTCTTCTTCTTCTCTTTGCTCTAACCTAGATACTTAGTTTTGTATCTATTATATCTCCATGCCCCTACACTCTTTCTCCTTGATTTTTACACACCTCAAAGGTCTCTCAATGATCTATAATCTACAAAAATTTTAAGAATAAATTCATCTTAAATAAAGAGATATGAAGAATCCTTATCTAGGTCAAATACCTAATCAAAAAAAATCCAAACAGGACAAGACAAGGGGTGCCCAACTCATGGACGCCCCCTCTTTTTTTCTGCCATGGACCACCAACAAAGGGAAAATAATATATGCCATAAAAGCCACAAAAATTTTAGAAAAAATCTGGATAAAATCAGTGCCATAAGGAAAGAGTTTTGGTTTCCTAAAATTCTATCTCATAGAATTTGAAATCCAAACTAATTTCTACTTTGACTTGGTCCACAACCACATTCCATGTAAGGGAGAAAGAGTGAAAAGCTTTGAGCATGCATGAAGGCCTGAGAGAGAAGGTTTTGTTGCATAAAATAAGAGAGAGTGGGCATAGGAGGCTAAGGTGGCACAAGGTGGAATCTTAGTCTTACTAGGATTCAATATATGACTTGTTCAAATTTGGTTTCTCAAACCAAATCAAACCAAAATTAAATCAACCTAATTAAAATAGGTCTTAACCTAATTAACAACCTAATTTAATTAGATTAAATTAGATTTAAATCTAATATAATTTTTTAATCAAATTAAAAATTAGGTTGGCCCAAGTCCTAATTGAACTAGGATTAGTTTTTTCTTGCACTTGGCTTATCCAATAAAATAATTGGACTTGATCCAATCAAGCCCAAACTAAATCTAATTAAATCATATTTAATTAAACTTAATGTCAACCCATTGGCTTAATCAAATTAAGCCAATTAGCAATCAAATTGCTAATCGATCCTCCTGCAAAATTTGCACTAGGTTAATTGTCAATTGTATTGATCGTTTAACCCTAGAATGATTTTTAATCATTGATCAACCATCCGATCGGATCGTGAACTCTAATGTGTGTGACCTCATAGATCCGAACCTAAATTGATAGCATAGAAATAAATTTTTATGCCAATCGAAGTGATAATCTAGCAATGGTACCCGAAGGCCGGATAGATCGAATGTGTAGAACAACATCCTTAGAACCTATGCAGATATAGTTTTCATATAATTCATCCCCTTGACCAAAATGCTTATAGGACACCTTGGAGTTCAACTGTCAACTTTGATCAGGTTGTCCACATTGTATTTTAAAATATCAAATCCATCTGATGGATTATCCTGGCCAAGGTTTTGCTAAATTGAAATACAACGACTCATTCTTCTCCAACTCTTGGAGTGGTCAATCCCATCTTGATCATACTCCAACTTTGCAAGTACTTGACTGTGCCCAGAAGCCTTCCATCACTGAATTAAAAATTCAGTTAGTCCAGTATCAAAGCACAGTGAGTTGCTTGCAAGTCACTATGGCGATCTCAGATCTAAGGGACACTTATACCTATATTCTATCAGAGATATTCTCGACAGCAGAATGCTCTAGAGTTGGTCACGTTCAATGATGATGCACCTTTATATCTTATCTGTATGCCATACCAGTATCTTCACACTCTTTGGTTAAGAGGACAACCAGCCCATATGGCCTACAGCGACCTATGCTTGATAGAAGCTGTCGTTCTTATTAACAGTCTATCATTTGGTCATGAACAGTTTTAAGGACTAATCGATAAATCCTCTCTTTATTGAACCTAAATAGTCCTAAAGACTTCATCACAACAATGGAGTTTATTAGAAAATAAAAACTTATGATGAAAATATCAAAAATATATTTTATTTATTAACAAATCAATTACAATACAAGGTTGCTCAACCGTCAACAGGTTGATGATTGGCTTTTGAGATATATTTTCCAACATATTCACCTCTGACTTAAGTCGATATTGGACCATATACATCAGTATGTACAAAGTCCAATATGTCACTTGCCCTTTCTCCATGTCCAATAAATAGAGTTTTGATCATTTTTTTCATGAGATAAGATTCACAAGTTCTATATGATTCAAAATTATAAGGATCAAAAAATTTATTTTTGTATAATTTATTAATTCTTGACTCATTTATATGACCAAGTCGGTAGTGCCAGAGGTATGTGACATTCACATCCTCTCTCTTTTTTTTTTTTATATTATCAATATGAAGCACATTATCATTAAGTGAAAGAAATAAAAGACCATTATCAATATAAGCACTTCCATAATATTCGTTAGAAAAATATATAGAACAACCATTATTCTTTGCTTTTATTTCAAAATTTTATTTCAATAATAATGATACAAAAATAATATTTTTAATGATATTAGGGATATAATAATAAGTCTTTAGTTTCAAAAATTTATCCGAAGACAACTTCAAAACCTTGGTTCCCATAGCTTTGGCCTAATTGGACTCTCCATTAGCACCGAATAGCTCGAAATCACCTTTATTCAGACTCTTTATTCTCTGTAAATCCTGCAATGATTTGCAAAAGTGTGAACCATAGGTGGTATCCAATACCCAAGAATCTAAAAATAAAGTACTTAATGATAAATTCATTTATATCATATACAAACTTTTGGCAACGTTTGCCGATTTTACGGTTGCAAGATATTCCTTGTAATTTTTCTTCCAGTGGCCCTCCTTGCCATAATGATAGCAAGTACCTTTAGCACAGACCTTCTTTGCCTTCTTCTTGGAGATGCCAGCCTTAGAGTTCATCATTTTTTTAGAACCCTTCTTGCCTTTCTTTTTGTTGATCTTATCGATAAAAAGTACCAGAGCCTTTTCGTCCTTGAAATGGCTCTCTACTGTTTTCAACATGTCCAGCAGCTCAGGCAGGATAGTGTTCAGTTTGTTCATGTGGTAGTTTATGACAAACTGAGAGAAAGAGATGGGAAGAGACTGTAGGATCAAATCCTGGCTCAGTTCACCATCTATGGTAAAACTCAATTGTCCCAAACGAGTGATCAAATCAATCATCTTCAGGACATGTGTTTGGACAAAGGTGCTTTCAGTCATGCGGGCATGGAATAATTGTTTAGATATCTCATATCTAGCAGTTCTACTTTGTTTCCCATATAACTCCTTAAGATTAAAGAGTATAGAGGAAACATCCTTGTCCTCATGCTACCTCTGAAGCTTATTGCTCATCGAGGCAAGCATGATACATTTGTCAATCACACTGTCTTCTTTTCACATCTTGTATGTGGTCTTTTTCTCCTCGAAAGTATCTTCTCTAAGTGAATCTGATGCAGGTGTATCTAGAATGTAGGAGACTTTCTTCTGAGTGAAAACTATTCTCAAGTTTTTTAACCAGTCGATGTAATTTAGTTCGGTCAATTTATTTGCATCTAGTATGCCTCTAAGTGATAGTGAAAATGCCATATGTGTAGTTAATCTATAATAACAAGAACACAATATAAGCGAATAACTCATGATGACATTTACAACTATATTAGGACTTTTGTCTAATTGTGTCTCCCACTATTTTATCGAACTTCATAGCCCTCAGGTATGAAAATCGAGAAACATACTAATATTTCTTAGTGGGGTTGAGATTCTTATTCCTCACAAACACCTTATGGATAGTACAACAAGTATTCATAAGTTCAAGAGTAGGTAACTCTTTACCAATTATACTTATACAATTCTCAATATTTTTCTCTCTTGCCTCTAGATCACATATAGTC
Source organism: Elaeis guineensis (assembly GCF_000442705.2). Lineage (NCBI taxonomy): Eukaryota > Viridiplantae > Streptophyta > Magnoliopsida > Arecales > Arecaceae > Elaeis > Elaeis guineensis. Next base: position 87,828,823 of record NC_025998.2, read on the forward strand.
TTGTGGATAGCACAACAAACTATAGTATTCTAGTTAAGTTAATCCTTCAATCCCATATGGTCATACTCAAAATAATGCTATCCTTGTGGATAGCACAATAAAGCAACACTATTCAAATATGCCATAAGAATCAATATGTACTTGGTCAACATCATATCAATTTCTATAGTAAGCCTTATGGATAACATAATAAGCTCAGTAAGATCTTGACATACTCTATTGACCAAGTTTGAAGGAAGGTCCTTGTAATATCTACATCACTAATCAATCTGTCTGAAATTCAATAAGATCAAATTGGCCAGATCAGTAGATGGGAGGCTCCCCATAGCTTTTCTTAGACACCAACAAAATTAGCCAGACTAACATATGGACCTAATTAACAAATCACCTTTCATACTTTTCTCAACACCAATTGATCAAATGAATTCGATATTTGAATTGAAAGTGAATCCCGACATTATAACTTAATATAATTTTTAAGAGGGTCTTTGAACTGGTCTCGGTACTTCCTAACTACAACTACATAAAATATGCTAAATATATTATGTAATTTGACATACATCTACAAGTCATAATTGTATTCATATAATCATGCCAAAAATCATATAAGGGTGCAATAGAAAATATAACATATGTCAAGCATATCAAAATAAGCAAACCTTAATCATATTAGGCATGCATAACATCGTTAATCATAAATCGATTTAAGCATCAAGTTATCATGATAATATAAATTTCAAATTATCATAAATTTATAAATTTAATAATTAAAATTTAAGTTCATGGTTCTTCTAAAGTCAAAAATATTTTTTTTTGAATTTAAAGAATGATGCTAAAAATTGAAACAATATTCTTGGCAATGTATGAACAAGAATAATTCTACACTACTACTTTGCACTTGCTTGATCGAATCTAACAAGGGTAGCTCTGATACCACTATTGGATTTTGGCAATACATCAGAAAGTAATTTTTAAAAATTTTAAAATTAAACAAGTCAATAGCTTTAACAGTTAAAATTATCGAGCTGAAACTCAAACCCTAGAATCACCTTGTCGATGTCGATTAAAACAAAATAAGCATGCAAAAGGGATAGAATTTTTACTTTCACCAAAAAGATAATATGGTATGTTGGTGATCTCTACAAGACTCCAAAGTAGAAGCTCTCCTATAGTGATCCACACGAAAGTTGGCCAAGGTCCTTCTTAACTGGTGTGCAGCTGCAGCCTTGTCTTCTCAAGAACACTGCCGCCTTCGAACTCAAGGAATGATCACACTAAAGCCTAGTAGCTTTCGATCTTATCACCAAAATCACACTGAGAAGACACTCTACAGATGTCTCACAACCCAAGATTTAATTTTGGGCTCCAACGTAGAAAAACCAAACCTTAGGACACACTAGCAATACTTGCCAATTCTCTCACCACCCTTCTTACAACTTTTGCCACTCAATTTTTTCTTGCCTTTTTCTTCAATTTTTTTCCAAATTTTTTTCTGATTTACATGCCACTTATCTCTAGTTTCCACCCAGAAACCCAATACTTGAGCCATATGTTGGGATACATAGGGGTTTCATGCATGCATTTCAAAAATTTTCAGCGAAAGAATATTAGATTAAACTATTTAATCTACAAATGCATGCATAAGATCTGATCTTAAAACTCTTACAAATGGATCTATGATATAAATTTATATACATAAAAATCTAAATTTAAAATGACAAGCATTTGAACTAAAAATAGCATTTAGTATTAGATCTAATCTACCACTTTTAGGATTTCAAACCCAATACCTAAGCATGGGTAGTCAAACTTCACGATCAAGAACATAGATCTGAAAGTTCTCTCTGATCGTTCATAGCCACACAAGCATTCAGCCTCTACAGATGATCCACACGAGGCTCTCGGATTGATCAGCCTTCCGCAAGAGTGCTAGCTCATGTAATCGACTTCTGATGGCAGATCTGACTTGATCTCCTTCTTTGATTATCTCGAACTTTTTTGATATTGAAGATGATTCAGAGGAGGATGCTAGATGGTGGAGAAAAATTAGATGAAGATTCTCTTCTCTTTGGTTTTTTTCTCACCCAAAAATCTAGAACAATTCTTGATCTCTCACCTGAGAGGAGAACGGTCTCCTCTTTTGTTCACACCAAGGAAAAAAGAAAACCAGCCAAACCTCACACCTCAAGAAGAATTTTCACCCTCCTTCTCTCTAGTATCTCACAGTGAAAAGCACTCTCTTGTTGGCACACCAATTATGATCTTTTTATGGTTGTCGCACAAACCAGATAAGATAGGATAAGAGCTGGAGTTTGTTACAATTCAAACCATTTTGAATTTCAATTTGACTCTAACTTTTTTTTACCCTTATCAGACTTAAAGAGAGACTTACAAAAGAAAATTAGGTATAAAAAATAATCAAGAAGACTTCCTTTTCTCGCACATAATGGGCTCCTTTAAAAAACAGCCAATGTGTGGAAGGATATGGATAAGATTTTAGGTTGAAATTCAAATCATTTTGAATTCAAATCAAAACTAACCAATTTTTATCCTTAATGGGCAACAAAAGAAGGGTTATCTTCTAGTTTTCTCATGCATAAATTAATTTGTATAGTGAAAAAAGATATAAGACAATTTGGGGGGCGTAAGAGAGAGAGTCCCATTCATTTGGGACTCTAAGATTTAACCAATTAGATTTCTTTCAAACCCAATCCAATTAGATCCAAATAAAATATGATGAACCTAATCTAATGAGGCTCCTATAACCTTAATTAAATATGATCAAATTAATAAATTAATTGAGCCATAGATTCGAATAAATTAGAATCATTTCTCTCTTACCGATTAGGTCATCTCATAACCTAATCAGACTTGACCTGATTGAATCCAATTCAATCAGACTATCCAGACTTTAATGCTCAATCAAATTAAGCCAATTAGTGATCTAATCACTAATTAATATAGTATTAATGATAGAGTCTAAGTTCAGTGGGACTCTTCTCTAGGGTCTCCGCTAAGTGGGACTCTTCAGCAGAGTCCTCATCCAGTGGGACTCTTCAGATTAGCCATATGATCAAAAAGAAACTTCTAATATGTGTGACCCCATAGATTCAAACCTAAGCCGATAGCACGAGAACTGATTCCTATACCAATCGAAGTAATCTAGTAATGGTACCCAATATCCGGATAGGTCGAATGTATGCAAAGCAACACTCAAGAACCTATTTGGATATAATTATCGCATAATTCATCCCTTTAACCCTTGATGCTAGGATGACCTAGAGTTTAAACTATCAACTCTTAACGGTGCATCCACTATGTGTCTCAACCTAATAAATCTTGTGACTCCTCACAAAGATTGCTCTGGCCAAGGTCTTACTAAATTGAAACACAAAGTATTCTCTCTAATTTTTTAGAGTGATCAATTCTATCTTAATTTACGTACTAACTTCACAAGTACTTGACTGTATCCAGAAATCTTTCGATCCTGAATTAAAAATTTAAGTAGTCCGATAGCAAAACACAGTGAGTTGCTTGTAGGTCACCGTGATGATCTCAAGTCGAAGGGACACTTATACCTATATCCCTTCGGAGTGACTCTTGGTAGAGAGTTCTTCAGAGTTGATCATGTTCAGTGAAATATACTCCTATATTTCACCTGCATGCCATACCAACATCTCCATGCTCCTTGTTTAAGAGCACAACCAACCTATATGGCACACAACGATCTACAGTTGATATGTCTATCGTCCTAGTAATAGCATATCATTTGGTTGCGAACTCATTTAAGAACTAAATAATAAATTCTCTTTTATCAATTTAAAATAGTCCTAAGGACTTTCATCAAAACACATAAGTTCGATATAGAAGATGTACAAGCTTATGATGAAAATTATCAAATAAATATTTTATTAATTAATTTATATATAATTATATCAAATAGCATAACCGTCAACAGGCTGATGATTGACTTTGAGATATATTTTTCAACAACTCCCACTTGTACTAAAGCCAATCGGTATAGTATCGTATACCCATCTTCATTTTTTGATCTTCGAACTCCTTTACCGTAAGGGCTTTAGTTAATGGGGAGGCTAAGTTTTCCTTTTCATCAATCTTCTGAAGGTTAATATCACCTCGATTTATGATCTCTCAAACAAGATGGTAACGACATAGAATATGCTTTATCCACTGATATGCATTTGGCTCCTTTGGCTGAGCTATGGCACCAGTACTATCACAATAAAGCAAAACTGGACCATCGATGGAGGGTGCCACTCCAAGCTCGATGATGAACTTCCTCAGCTATACAGCTTCTTTTGTAGCATCAGATGCCGTGATGTATTTTACCTCACAAACTGAATCGGCTATGATGTGCTGCTTGAAATTTTTCCAACAGACAGCTCCACTATTTAGGGTAAAGATGTATTCCGACATACTTTTGCTGTCGTCACTATCTGACTAAAAACTAAAATTAGTGTATCCCATGAGTTTCAAGTTAGATTCCCTATAAATGAGCCACTGGTCTTTAGTATTTCTTAAATACTTAAGGATGATTTTTGCAACCTTTCAATGGTTCTCACCCAGATTTGATTGGTATCTGCTCACTACTCATAGTGAGTATGCTACATCCGATCTTGTACATGTCATGGTGTATATTATAGAATCTATTATCGAGACATATAGAATTCTACTCATATGCTCTCTTTCTTGAGGGGTTGTCAGACAATCCTTCTTCGAGAGAGAAATTTTATGGCCTATCGAAAGATAGCCTTTCTTAAAATTTTTCATGCTAAATCATTTTAGTATGGTATCTATGTACATTGATTGGAAGAGTCCGACTAGCCTCTTAGATCTATCCTTATAGATCTTCATCCCTAGGATGTAGGCTGCTTCTCTCAGATCCTTCATGGAGAATTGTGACGACAGCCACACTTTTATTTCTTGTAATGCAGGGATATTATTTTTGATTAAGAGAATATCATCCACATACAAAATAAAAAATATAATTATTGAACCATAGCCCACTTATATATAAGGATTTCTCTCCATTCTTAACGAAGCAATACGTTCTGATCACCTTATCAAAACGTATGTTCCAACTCCGAAATGCTTGCTTCAATCCATAAATGAATCTTTGAAGCTTGCACACCTTGGACTCATCTGTAGATGTGAACCCTTCAGGTTGCATCACATACACCTCTTCATTCAGCTCTCTATTTAGAAAAACTATTTTCACATCCATTTACCAGACTTCATAGTCCAAGTATGCTGCTATCGCAAGCATGATCTGAATGGACTTGAGTATTGCCACAGGAGAGAATATCTCGTCATAGTCAATATCATAATGTTGACTGTTGGTGCAGAATTTCATCAATGCCGGAGAAGCTGGAGTCAAGGAGATCGCGGCTGCCGTCGGGACCTACAAGGGAAGTCTAAATCAAAGTTGGGGGTACTCCGACAAGACCCTCTGACGCTCAAGTCAGTACTCTACCTCAACAGAAATGGAGCACTCGAATGGGATTTTAGTAGAGTTTCGAGATGGAGTTTAGAGCTTAGAGGAGAACGTATCTGGAGGGTCTCTTTTATAGGCGGAAGAGTGTAACCAATTGACAGCGACGTCCGTAACTGCCTGGTAGTGGGCCGTTCGGGGCCACATGGAGTTTGTTACAGAGAGCGGAGTGGTGTCTGATGCGTAGTCGTTGATAGCACCAAAAATAACTCTACTCACTACGTAGGTAGGATAAGTCGAGATCATATCCTCAGGGACCTTGGGCTAAGTTGAGATTGCAAGATAAAAGAAAGAAACATTATTTTTGATTTAGAAAATAAATTATCTTAAAATTGAGGTAATTAGAAAATAAAGAGCTCGGGAGTTTTGAATTACTTTGCACTAGCAGAGTTGTATCTCTTTTTTTTTTATTAAATGGATGCAATTAATCTTAGGAAAAATACCTGTCTTTCCTCGGCACGCTCTGTACCCGTAGATCACGGTGCATCTCTAGAAAGTATTAGGTAAATAACTCTTCTTTCCTCGGCACGCCCCGTATCCGTAGATCACGGCGCATCTTTGAAAAGTAAAAGTTGTTCCTAATATTAATCTAACAAGAAAGTATAAATAAAAACATATAAAGGAGAGCAAATAAAGAACTCATGACAATTTAAATAAAAAGCATAATCTTTATTGCATATAAAGAAATACAGGAAAGTTTAGAACAATAAACCATCTCTGTGTCGTTACAAAATTTTTTCTCCACTCCCGAGACTGCTAGCCTAGCTGCTCATGAAGTAGTTCCTTTCTATTCCTCTATGCAAGGCTCTAGAAGAATTTCTGGGCTCCCTCTCTAATGGGAGTACAAAAGCCTTTTTATAGGTATTAGGAGAGAGGAGTTTTACATGGTTTTCTGATGTGGGACTAAAAAATACAAATTTTTTCACTTGAGGTATTTTTAAATAAAAATTTTTTCCTTTAATTTGCTCGCCACTGTGTCTGTGGTGCGCGCCTGCTTGCGTCCATCCCGCCCGCATCCATGCTCACCCGCGCGCCCACGAGCTCACACCGCGTCCATTCCTCACGCGTTTCGCGTCCTGCCCGCGTCTGCGCCGCATCCATGTTCGTCCTGCCCGCGTCCACGCATTCATGCGCGCCCACATTCACGCGCGCGTCCCACGTCCTTTCTTCTTTTGAATTCACATATTTCTTCTTTTGAATTCACGTAACGCGCGCCCAGATCTTTTGTTTTGAATTCATGCGCCCAGAGCATTATTCACGTGAAACATTCTTTATCTATTCCAAAAAGAAACAAAAGTTTCTTCACAATGACATCTATATCCTTTTGGATTCCTTGCATAGTATCTTCATTTTCTATAATACCGGATGCGTCTTTCTTTTATTTTAATTTTATTTTAAGTCTAAATTTTTTTAAACTTGAGTCTTTTTAATCTATGAATCGGACTCTTTGTATCGACGATCATCTTTCCTGTAAAACATAAAAAGAAGCATCAAATTCTTAATAAATAAAATAAATTAAATAAGATTTTCTACTTTAAATGATTTAAATTAAGTGTTTATCACACCCCCCAACTTGAATTTTTCTCGTCCTCGAGTAAAGTAGATATATCAGCATTGTGTACCGACTCAGTTTTGAATCAAAAATTAGGTTAGACATCCCAAAAGGTAGATGATACTTGGTCAGACCATTAAAGAGATATTTCATTGGATTATCAATTTGACCCAATTAGTGGTTGAGTATTAACTAAAGAAATTTCAGAGCTTTTCTTTCACCAACTCTCCACTTTACTCTTTAAATCCTCTAACTTAATGGGAAAGAGGTTTATTATCTTCTTGCAATTTAGTCCCCTTTTTTTTTTTTAATATATAACATTGCCTACCTTTTTACGCGAACCACAACGCTTACTTAGGCGAAAGGGCCCGGTTACTCAGTAGGAGACCAATGTTGTTTTTCTTTCTTTTTTTTTTTTTTTTTTAAGGAAAATTTTTGCATACCTCGATCTTTCCATCCAATTTTTCATGAAGCAGATTCTTTATTGAGATCAGTAAGAAGAGGGTTGTAGAATCACTCCTAAAATTTGGTCTAGTTCAAACCCTACCATTCATTGGGTTTTCTTAATAATTTATTCCTCAGTATCTCTAAAATTATCTTGACCGTTAATCATTCATTTATTAGGATGCCTAATTGACTCTTAATCAAAATAAAATTTGAATACACAAAACTAATTATTTCTGACCATACTCGAGGATTTGATTAATCTCTCCCCCCCAACTTAATCTACATTGTCCTCAATGGAGTAAGAAAGCAAAGAAAATAAAAGGAGAGAGTGCACCTGGGATAATTTTACTTCGGAAGTTGAAGATAGCTTCATTGATTAATAGGCTCTTGTTCTAAATTCCTGCAACTGTGGTAAAGTAAAAAATATGAAATCGTTGGGTTGCCTCCCAACAAGCGCTAAGTTTTACGTCTTCAGCCAGACTGAATTGAGTATTATGGCAGTTTTGGATCTACTAAATCAACAGATTCAATTAATTCTCCATCACTAATTCCATCTATGTAAGGTTTCAATCACTGACCATTCACTTTAAAAGTGTTCCCCTGTTTAGGATTTTTGAGTTCTATAGCTCCATGAGGAAATACCTGAGTTACAATGAAAGGTCCGTCCCAACGTGAGCGAAGTTTTTCAGGAAACAGACGCAACCTAGAATTGAAGAGCCAAACTTTTTGATTGGGCTCGAACATTTTTCGTGCAATAAATTTATCATAATATGCTTTAGTTCGAGCCTTATAAATTTTGACACTCTCATACGCTTCATTGCGTAGCTCTTCAAGTTCATTTAATTGGAGTCTCCTATTGAAACCTGCATTTTTCATATCAAAGTTAAATTGCCTTATGGCCCAAAATGCACGATGTTCCAATTCCACTGGCAAATGACAAGCTTTTTCGAATACAAGTCGATAGGGAGACATTCCTATGGGTATTTTAAAAGCAGTACGGTAAGCCCATAATGCATCGTCTAAGCGAAGAGATCAATCCTTTCTATCAGGCCTAACCGTCTTTTCTAGGATATGTTTAATCTCCCTATTTGACACCTCTACTTGACCATTAGTTCGGGGGTGATATGGTGTGGCCACTTTGTGTGAAATATTATATTTTTTCATAAGTGCTTCAAAATATTTATTCATAAAATGAGTCCCCCCATCACTAATGATCACCCTTGGGAAGCCAAATCGACTAATGATGTTTCGTTGGATAAAACTAATTACAATTTTATTATCATTAGTCCGTGTAGCTATTGCCTCCACTCATTTTGATACGTAATCAACTGCCACCAGAATATATTCAAATCCAAATGAGACTGGAAAAGATCCCATGAAATCAATCCCCCAAACATTGAAGATTTCTACTACTAAAATGGGGGTCAGCGGCATCATATCCTTCTTGGATAAATTTTCTGTTTGCTGACATCGCAGACAACTTCGGCCAAATTCATGTGCATCCTTGAAAAGCGTTGGCCAATAAAACTCACTCTGCAGTACTTTTGCTGCAGTTTTTCTTCCACTAAAATATCCCCCACATGCCGAAGAATGGCAAAAAGTGAGAATGCTTTGGAATTCACTCTCGGAGACACAACGACGAATAACTTGGTCAGGACAGTATTTGAATAGTTCAGGGTCTTCCTAGAAATAATGTTTAATTTGTGAGAAAAATCGATCCTTTTCTTGTTTTGTCCAGTATGAAGGTACTTGTCCTGTTGACAAGTAATTGACAATATGGGCAAACCATGGAGGACGGCTAGAAGAGATTGCGAAAAGTTGTTCGTCAGGAAATTTTTCTTTGACCTCATCTATGTCTATCGTGTGTTCAACTAAGATCCTGGAGATGTGATCAGCTACCACATTCTCAGAACCCTTCTTATCTCGGATTTTCAGATCAAATTCTTGTAAAAGAAGGATCCATCTGATCAAACACGGTTTAGTATCTTTCTTTGAGAGGAGATGTTTCAGAGCCGCATGATCAGAGTAAACTAGAACCTTAGACCCTAACAGATATGAGCGAAATTTTTTAAGGGCAAACACTACTGCTAGTAGCTCTTTTTTTGTTGTGGTGTAGTTTAATTGGGCATCAGAAAGAGTCTTGCTAGCATAATAGATCACATGTGGCTCCTTATTGATTTTTTGGCCTAAGACGGCACCTATTGCAAAGTCAGAGGCATCACACATAATCTCAAATGGAATGGACCAGTCATGAGGTTTTATTATGGGTGCTGTTGTCAGGACTGTTCATAATGTGTTGAACGCTTTCAAACAGTCTTCATCAAAGACAAATGGTGTATCCTTGGCCAACAGATTGCACAAAGGTCTTGAAATCTTGCTAAAGTCTTTGATGAAGCGTCTATAAAATCCGGCATGATCTAAGAAAGATCGTATTTGTCAGATCGAAGTAGGGGGTGGTAGTTTTGAAATAACCTCAACTTTGGCTTTATCTACCTCGATCCCTTTTTCAGAAATAATATGTCCTAATACAATTCCTTTCCGCACCATGAAATGGCTCTTTTTCCAACTTAGGACAAGATTTGTCTCCATACACCGTTTAAGAACTTTGGAAAGATTATGGAGACAATCCTCAAAGGTGGTTCCAAACACAGAAAAATCATCCATAAAAACTTCAAGACATTTGTCCACCATATCTGAAAAAATGGCCAGTATGCACCGTTGAAATGTAGCGGGTGCATTGCAAAGCCCGAATGGCATACGTCGAAAAGCGAAGGTGCCATAGGGGCAGGTGAAGGTAGTCTTTTCTTGATCATCCGAAAATACAGGTACTTGATTGTACCCTGAATAACCATCAAGAAAATAGTAGAAACTTTGTCCTGCTAATCGTTCTAGGATTTGATCGATGAAGGGCAATGAAAAATGATCCTTCCTAGTAATGGCATTCAGTTTTCTATAATCTATGCATACTCGCCATCCAGATGATATGCGAGTTGGAAGTAGTTCACCTTCTTCGTTCTCCACCACAGTAATACCAGATTTCTTAGGTACTACTTGAGTGGGACTGACCCATTTACTATCAGATATGGGGTAGATGATTCCAGCATCAAACCACTTTACCACCTCTTTCTTTACTACTTCACGCATGTTTGGGTTCAATCTCCTCTGTATATCTCGATGGGATTTGGCATGTTCCTCAAAATGAATATGGTGCATGCAAATGGAGGGGTCAATTCCTTTTAAATCGGTAATGGACCAACCGATAGCCTCTTTGTGTTCCTTCAGAATACCAACCAATTGTGCTTCCTGATTAGGGGTCAAGTCTGATGCAATGATTGCCGGGAGGGTGTCATTGAGTCCTAGAAATACATACTTAAGCGTAGCAGGAAGAGGTTTCAATTCTAACGTAGGTGGTGATTCTAAAGATAGGACTATTGGTGTACTGGCTAATGTGGGCAATGGCTCATACTTGATTGTCCATGGAGGAGTGGTTTTATCATGTGGTGTATCTAACAAGATGTTAACTTCTTAATTATATTCCTCAAAGTCACACACTCCAAAGTGAGCCAAGCAAGTATCTAAGGGGTCTGGTGCTAGAATTATGGGTGTTGCATCTTCTATAATATCTTCTAGTGTATCTACTTCGAAGCAACTATCCATTGATGGTCCTTGGGAAGCACCAAACACATTCAGTCTTAGTTTCTTATTCCCAAACGATACGTCCATGACTCCTGTCCTACAATTAATGCATGCATTTGCCGTAGCTAGGAAGGGTCATCCTAAGATAATGAAAATTTATCTGAGGTTGCCACTTAATTCCATATCGAGAACCAAAAAATCAACTGGAAAGTAAAACTCATCTACCTTGACTAAGACATCCTCAAGCATTCCACGTGGTTCCTTAATTGATCTGTCGGCTAACTGCAGTGTGACTGATGTGGGTTTCAGTTCTCCGAATCCAAAAAGTTCATACACCGAACTAGGTAAAAGATTCACACTTGCCCCTAAATCCAGAAGAGCTTTTTCAATGTGATAATCTCCTATAACACAGGAAATAATGGGGGCTCCTGGGTCCTTAAGCTTTGGAGGAGTGGCATGCTGGAAGACAGAACTAGCCTGTTCAGTGAGACGTATTTTCTTTGGGATTTGTGATCTAGATTTACGTTTTTGGGTGCACAAATCCTTCAAAAATTTGGCATAAGCAGGGACCTATTTGATTGCGTCTAGAAGGAGAAGATTAATTTGGACTTGCTTAAACAATTCCAACATCTCATCAAGTTTTCCTCCCTTCTTATCTGCAGGAATAGGGGCTTTCAGGGCATCCGAAAATGGGGCTTTAGGCAAGTAAGATGACTCCGGTGCAGTTGGTTCCTTCTCTATTTTCAGGTCCTCCTTGTTCTTGGGTGATTTGGATTCGGTTAGAGGTTTAGGGTCGGTCTCATTGGTTTTACTAGTGTGTTCAATGACCTTCCCACTTCTTAGAGTCATGATTGATTTGGCATGTTCAGAAAAAGCTTCTGGGGTATTAGAACTCTCAATCACAAATTATCCTCTTGGGTTGGTCTCGGGTTGGCTAGGTAATTTTCCTCCTTCCCTCCTACTGAATGCAGTTGCTAATTGACCTATTTGGGTCTCTAGCTTAGCAATGGATTGTGTGTGGGAGTTAAGGGTCTGAGTGTTGACTTCTAATCATTCTAGTACTTTCAGGACTTTTTTTTCAAAAGCTGAGCTGTGACCAGTAGTAGACGGTTGAGGAACATTTTGGAATTGATGGTATGGTCCATGCCTATATGTTGGGTCTTGATATTGAGGTCGAGGTGTGGCAGGACCAACCACTGGTTGTGGTCTCCAGGAAAAATTTGGATGGTTTCTCCAGTTGGGGTTATAAGTGTTCGAATATGGATCGTTTCCTGGTCTGCGAGCTTATTGGACTTGAGCTTGCTGAACCTGCTCGTGCACAAACTCAGGAAATTGAGGTGCGGCTGGGCATTCACTAACAAAATGGTTCAGACTTGCACACAATGCACAAACTTCTTGGATTGGGTTAGGTGGAATCGGGGATTGTCCGGTATTTAGAAGACGATCTAATTTTTGGGACAGTTCATCTACCTTTTGATGGATATCTATGGCATTTCCTACTTCATATATTCCACCTCTTTTTGGGTTTAACATGGGTTTATCTCTAATAGAGACAGACATATGATGTAATGAATTTTCACTTAAAATTTCAAACAGTTGCCATGCCTCATCCTCACTTTTCAGCATAAATGTCCCACCGCATGATGCATCGACCATTTATCGATGTCTTTTAGAGAGCCCATCATAAAAATATTAGATTAACTGCCACTTGGGTACAGCATGGTGGGGACATTTTCTAATAAGGTCTTTTAATCTCTCCCATGTTTCATGAAACATTTCTCCATCTAATTGGGAAAAACTAGTTATGGCTTTCCTTATTTGATTAGTTTTTCCTATGGGAAAATATTTCTTGAGAAACTCTCCTTGCAGCTGGTCCCAGGTTGATATAGTCATGGAATCCAAAGTATGTAGCCAATATTTGGCTTTGTCCTTAAGTGAAAAAGGGAATAATTTCAACCTAAGAGCATCATCGGAGAAGTTGTGAATTTTGACAGTTGAGCATATCTCAAGAAATTCTTCAAGATGTTTATAAGAGTCTTCATTACTAAGTCCATAAAATGAAGGTAACATTTGGATTATACTGGACTTAATTTCATATTGAGTGGCCTCCACAGGGGGCACTTGAATACAAGGAGAGTAGGTATATGTGGAAGGAGTAAAGTACTCCTTCAATTGTTTGGGTGGATCATTCTCCTGATTTCGGTCCATATTTTTACGTCTGTTGGCTCTAAAGGTTCTTTCTATTTCTGGATCAAAAGGTTGAATTTTTGATCGTAACGATCTACGGCCAAGCATACACCTTACAATTATACTGTAGAGCAAACACAAAAAAATTTTTCTTTTTATAATATATATTTTTATAATACAGTGAGAAAAGAATGAAGAAAATCTAAAGAGAAGAACCTAAGAATCTTAAATCTATGAGAAGGGAGAAATTAGTTAATGTTTAGATGTTAATTGCAATCAACTTAAACAATCATAGACTCTCTATCCTAGGGTTAACTTAGATCTAGACAGCTCCTAACTTTTAAGACCGCCTTTGAGCACTCCAAGCTCAAGACTGACTAACTGACTCGGCCAGGTAAGCGTAAGATGTGGGAGGTTCCCTGCTCGTTGCTTTCCTTAGACACCAACTGAGTTGGCCAGGTCAGTCAACGGAACCAATTGAAAACCACTTTCTTTAACCACTTGCCTTAGACACCGAGCAATTAACCAATCCGCACTTGGTTCAACTCTAGAGCTTTCTTATCCTATTGAGCTCGAAATTCCTAGGGCTGACGTCTAGTTGATTTTAAATTAAGGTCTAGGTTATGCAAATGCAAGGGAGTGATTTGTGGGCCAAGGAAGGGTGATCAAATCCCCACCTTATCTGGTTAATGGGTTATTGCCCTTAAGATTAATTATGGAGATGCAATGCAAATAAACAAGGTGTCCAATCAAGGTAGAAATTTTTTATATTTGAGGTTATGCTATTTTAGTTAAGTGTTATGAAATGTCAGTGGCTTCTTCTTTTTTTTTTTTTAGTTTATAGTTTTATCTTTTTATATATATTTTATTTTATTTTTTTTAATTTTTTTTAGTTTTGTAAGAAAATAAATTTAAGTGATTAAGTCTAAAAAGTAATAAATCACTAGGCTATAAAAAGTAGCAAATTATTCTAAGCAAAAAAATTTCTAAGATTAAAAAGTAGTAAATTATTTATGCAAGGTAATTATGTAATTATGCAAATAAGATTATCTAACTAGAAAGCACTGAAAAAAAATTAGAGCGAGAAATAGAAACTGAAAAGCATTTTTTAAAAAAAAAAATTTTTTTTTTCAATTTTTTTAATTCAACCGTACCAAGATCCCCGGCAACGGTGCCAAAATTTGATGCGTAGTCGTTGATAGCATCAAAAATAACTCTACTCACTACGTAGGTAGGATAAGTCGAGATCGTATCCTCAGGGACCTTGGGCTAAGTTGAGATTGCAAGATAAAAAAAAGAAACGTTATTTTTGATTTAGAAAATAAATTATCTTAAAATTAAGGTAATTAGAAAATAAAGAGCTCGAGAGTTTTGAATTACTTTGCACTAGCAGAGTTGTATCTCTTTTTTTTTATTAAATGGATGCAATTAATCTTAGAAAAAATATCTGTCTTTCCTCAGCACGCTCTGTACCCGTAGATCACGACGCATCTCTGGAAAGTATTAGGTAAATAACTCTTCTTTCCTCAGCACGCCCCGTATCCATAGATCACGGCGCGTCTCCGAAAAGTAAAAGTTGTTCCTAATATTAATCTAACAAGAAAGTATAAATAAAAACATATAAAGGAGAGCAAATAAAAAACTCATGACAATTTAAATAAAAAGCATAATCTTTATTGCATATAAAGAAATACAGAAAAGTTTATAACAATAAACCATCTCTGTGTCGTTACAAAATTTCTTCTCCACTCCCGAGACTGCTAGCCTAGCTGCTCATGAAGTAGTCCCTTTCTATTCCTCTATGCAAGGCTCTAGAAGAATTTCTGGGCTCCCTCTCTAATGGGAGTACAAAAGTCTTTTTATAGGTATTAGGAGAGAGGAGTTTTACATGGTTTTCCGATGTGGGACTAAAAAATACAAATTTTTCCACTTGAGGTATTTTCAAATAAAAATTTTTTCCTTTAATTTGCTCGCCACTGTGTCTGCGGTGCGCGCCTGCTTGCGTCCGTCCCGCCCGCATCCACACTCACCCGTGCGCCCACGAGCTCACGCCGCATCCATTCCTCACGCGTTCCGCGTCCTGCCCACGTCCGTGCCGCATCCATGTTCGTCCTGCCCGCGTCCACGCGTTCATGCGCGCCCACGTTCACGCGCGCGTTCCACATCCTTTCTTCTTTTGAATTCACATATTTCTTCTTTTGAATTCACGTAACGCACGCCCAGATCTTTTGTTTTGAATTCATGCGCCCAGAGCATTATTCACGTGAAACATTCTTTATCTATTCCAAAAAGAAACAAAAGTTTCTTCACAATGACATCTATATCCTTTTGGATTCCTTGCATAGTATCTTCATTTTCTATAATACCGGATGCGTCTTTCTTTTATTTTAATTTTATTTTAAGTCTAAATTTTTTCAAACTTGAGTCTTTTTAATCTATGAATCGGACTCTTTGTATCGGCGATCATCTTTCCTGTAAAACATAAAAAGAAGCATCAAATTCTTAATAAATAAAATAAATTAAATAAGATTTTCTGCTTTAAATGACTTAAATTAAGTGTTTATCAGTGTCCGTTGTCGTGACTTGCCAGAGAGTGGTGGAGCCACGTGGAGTTTGTTACAGAGAGTGGAGTGGAGTGGTGTCTGTTGTTGTGACTTGTCGGAGAGTTTGGGCCAGACGGTTGAAGCTCAATTGGGATGTCTGGTAGAGCGGAATAGCTCTCTGTCTCAACAATCTAAGAGAAGCTCGGATGTTTTCAAGGTTGCTGACGGGTTAACTGTTGTTGGATGCCTTAGGCATTGATGCCGCAGACAGAAGTCGTTTGCTGTAGAAGCCCGGATGGAGACTTTCTGTTGGAGGAATCCAGCTGGAATCCGATTGCCAGAGAAGTCCGTCTGAAATCCATCCACTGTATAAGTTCAGACAGAGTCTGGTTCTTACAGAAGTTCGAAAGGAGGTTGTTTACTGTAGAAGCTCGAATGGAGACTAGTTGCCGTGGAAGCCCGAATGAAGACTGCTTATTGTAGAAGCTCGACTGAAGTCCGATTGCCATGGAAGCCCGGATGAAGATCACTTATTGTAGAAGCTCGGCTGAAGTCCGATTGCCATGGAAGCCCAGATGAAGATCGCTTATTGTAGAAGCTCGACTGAAGTCCGACTACCGTGGAAGTTCGGACGGAATTCACTTACTGTAGAAGCTCGGATGGAATTTGAAAGGTGGTCGACCACTGTAGAAACTTGGATGATGTCTTGTTACTGTGGAAGTCAGGCTGCTGGGGAAGCCCAGGCTCGGAGTAAAGTCGATCGTGACAGGAGGAAGTCTGGAAGAGATTCAGAGAGTAGTCGATCCCTGTAGAAAATTGACTGATAGTGAAGCCCAGAGAGCATTTGGAGCAGTCCGATAGACGAATGAAGGAGCTCATTATTAGAGAAGTCCGGATGGCATGATAGGAGTTCGTCCGTTGGAGGAATCTGGAGGACACTGTGGAAGGTCGACTGCTGGAGGAGTTCGGATGGTACTGTGAAAGTTCGGATGACCGGGGGAGTTCAGGAACGTCGCACAAGGTCAGAAGCTGGAAGAGTCCTGAGAGGGTTGGTCTCTCACAAACTTCGGCTGGGGTTATTTTATACCCAACACCAGTCTCCCTACTTCTGAGTTTGGATTTTGAATGAAGAAAGTACAGAGAAATTTTTACAGCTGAAGTTGCCCCCCTTGATTTTCGTACTCGATTGTTTCCAGATATTTTGGTGTTTGGCGCACCGGTGCTAGAGTCTTTTCAAATCGAGGCAACTCGAAAAGATTTTTTTGAAATTTCTATTGGAGCGTTGCTCTAGGTACGATGCAATAATGATTCTATTAGTTGTCAGCCGTCTACCACGACGAGTGGGATATGCGGCGGTTGTAGATCGACTAAGGGAGATCTGCAATCATTATTGTACCGAACCCTGAGGTCTATTTAAACCCGTCCTCCTCCTTCATGGGTTCCATCTTGCTTAAGATTTTCTTCGATCTCTTCTTCTTGCCCGAGAGCTTCATCTTCCTCCAGCGTCCCTCTCGGTCTTAGGCATCCTTCAGGTCGACCCCCATCGCCCTCGCTGCTTTCCTGCACCTCTCAGACCAGCCTAGGTTAGCTCCAGAACCCTTCTTCTTGTTGGTCTTCCATTTTTCTTTCTCTGCATTTTGCCCGTTCGGTTTCTCCGCGAGCACCTTGTTTCCTATTTTTTTCAATTTTTTCAGGATTTTTTTGGATTTTCACTTGAATCAAAATGTCCTCCAACACCTCCTCCTCTAGCAGTTCTAGAAGTTCATCCGTTCCAGCCCCTCAAAATCGTAGTTCTGTAGATGGACCTCGTTCGGTCTTTGTACCAGACACCATTCCCAGCTCTCTGACTTCGGACGAACTCTAGCTGATTAGGATTCAGTATGGAGTTCCTCTGGAGTACAAGCTTGAGCTTTCCAGGCCAACTGACCGGGCTAGCACCCCTCCCCCTAGCAGTTTCTGCTTATACCAGGAAGCTTTCTGCGTCGGGCTTCAACTTCCACTTTCACCTTTTGTGGTTGCCCTTTTTCGCTTTTTAAACATTTCTCTAGTTTCTGTAGCGCCGAACTCCTTTAGGTTTCTGATAGGATTTCTTTTCCTCTGTCGTTTAGCTGAAGTTTGACCAACTCTTTCCTTGTTTAGGAATTTCTATACCTTTAAGCGTCACCCCTTGGCAAAGGACTGATGGTACTTCTCTCCCCAGTTCGATAGAAAGGGGTTGCTGAAAGGTGCCCCCTCTTCTATCCACAACTGGAAGGAGAGGTACTTCTATATCCGATGCCCGACCTTGAGGCTGGGGTTGCCCCCTTGGGGCTCCCTGAGAGACTCCATCCATCGGGCTTCTAGCCTGAGAAAGGACGACCTAGAAGCCTCTAATAAACTTGAGGCTTATCCAGCTCCTCCCCTTTCCGACCTTCTGAAGGAGCAACTCTTATTTAATATCGGTTTGAGCCCTCTAAACCCTGCCAGTATATATATATTTTTTTTTTTCAAGTCATTCGCTGCTTCCTCTTTTCTCTTACTCCATTTCTAAGCTGTGTCGATCTTCTTTCATTGCAGATATGGATGCAGATGCAGCTCGGATGCTAGCCAAGGGTCTCAAGTTCCAAAAGAGGAAAGGCGCTGCAACTTCTGGATCGACGAAGAAGGCAAGGGTAGAAGAGACAAGCTCGGCCATGCTTGCCCAGGCGGCCATTGCAGTTGACGCCCCTTCCGACGTCGAGCCTGCAATCCCTCGAGCTTCTTCAAGAAGCCCTCCGATCGAGGTTCCCACTCCAGAGTCTCATCCCGAAGAGGCACCGGGGGCTGAAAGGAGAAGGAAGAAGATGTTGGCCCACAAGATCCACAGCAGCAGGGCTGCCACTGAGGGGGCCGACGGCTCTGAAGAAGATCTGGGGGAGAATCTCTTCAACAATAGGGATTTAATAAAGAGGTTGGTCGACGGGTGCATTCTGCCCGAGGTCATCCACAGGATCGTCCATGTCGATCCTGAATAGAGGGTTTGGGACTCTCTGGGGTCCTTTCTTGAAGTAGGTCGATTTACTTTTTTCTTCCTTTTGCTTCTTTACTTAGCTTATTCCTTAGCTTTCATATTGACTTCCTGGCTGTTCTTGCAGATTGGACACCAGCTCATCTCTAACATCGAGGTGATGAACAATGCCAAGAAGGAAGCAGCCCAGGCAGAGGAAGGTCGCCAGGCTGAGGTTGCTCGTCTTAGGGAGAAGGTTGCTGAAGTCACGAGTCTCCAAGACGCACTGCAGAAGGAGGAACAAACCTTGGCAGATCTGAAGGCCGCCTTGGTGGAGGAAAGAAAGAAGGTCGAGGTCGAGGTTTTCGAGCTGAAGGAGCAGATCCCGATCCTAGTCTCAGAGGCAAGGGTCCAAGCAATGGAGGAGTTCAAGACCTCCTCCGAGATGAGGGATCTGAAAGTCCAGTTCGGCCAGGCCACCTTCATCAAAGGCTTCGAGCTTTGCCAGAAGAAGGTGGTCGAAAAGTTTTTCGAACTCGACCTCGACTTCTTGGATGAAGCGTCCGACGATGAAGCCAGACCTTTCAAAGCCGCTATCAATCTCCCTCCAGTCAGGACCTCTTCGACTGTCGCAGCTGCCGCGATCGACCTTCTGGGGGTGTCGAGCTTCTCCACTTCTGCTCCAGAGGTCCGAAACCTCTAATTTTGTACTTTTCATTTGTTGCAACTTTTTCTCTTTCTCTTGTACCTAAAAATTATTCAATCAATAAAATCGGATTCCTCTTTACAGAGAGCTCCTTTCTCTCCTTTTTTTTTGCTATGATTTGCGTTGTGACGCTCTTGTTTCTCGACAACAGTGCCCTACCGAAGCTCTTTCCCTACTGCAGGAAAGTCCTCCGAAGTTCATGATCCAAGATCTGAGAAGGAAAGTTCGTCACCTAACGAAGAAATCAAAGAAGATGGATGACGAACTTCACAGGCTGAGGAAGAGCCATTTGAAAGCCACCACAGAGGTTACTCACCTTCGGGACCTCCACAAAAAGGGCTTCATGGACTACACCCGAAAAAAGGCCGACTTCGTGAAGGAGCTTGAGGAACTTCAGAAATGTGCCAGCGATCGATCTTAGACTCAGGCTTCCAAGATCAGCTCCCTCGAGGTCGAGTTGGTGACCGCACGGGAGAAGATCGGCCAATTGGAAGGGAGCTCATCCTGGCTTACAACTCAGGCCGACCATGATCGGGATTGGTTGAAGAAATTCTCCGACCTCCAGAAGCAGCTACAGGACGTCGAGGCGAATTACAACGCCTACCGAGTCGGCTGATGCGGGCAAGTAGACGACTACAGAAAGAGGCTCAAGACGGTGACCGACGAGGTTGCCCGCCTTCAGAGACAGTTGTCCGAGAGAGCCCAGGCCATTTCGGTTCAAGGCTCTGACGAGCTCCACTCCTTAAGGGGGACCATGAAAGAATTATCCATGGCCCTCGGGCAGGAGAAGGCCAAACTGTAGTGGCTGAAAATTTAGCTGGCCTATGAGCAGCAGGCAGTCAAGGATGCCGAGGTGGAGTCTGAAGTTCTGAGGAAGAGGCTTCGAGAATCGGAGGGCAAAAGATGGCAGTTTTACCAGATGTATCGGGAGATACTGTTAAGAAAGAAAGAGCTGAAAGAAGAAGTTGAGAACTTAAAGCAATCCCTGATAATGGCTGGAACCGAGAGTTTGAAGTCAGAAGAAGTCGAGCTTCTTTAGGGCTTTTTTACCTTTTGTTCCATGTATTCTTTTCTTTTCTCATAGTTTTTTTTTTTGGCCTTCAAAGGCTTTGTAATGCACACTTTACTGATGAAATGAAAAGGAATTTTCTCATTACCTTATCTATTCTTACTTTGAGTTATTATTTATCGAGCTTCTTTTGTCTTTTGTCTTATTCGATGTCGATGTTGTTTGAAGGTTCCTGATCATCGCCGTGTTGATACATCCTTTCTGTTCATGATCGAAGGTCTTTTCGAGGCCATTTGAATTTGATGCTTTCTCTCGATGCTCGAGCTTGGGGTCCGAACTTCTCGTTACTTTGAGGAAGTCTATTTTCTCCTGCCAGTATTGGGTTCCCCCTTAGAGACTGAGGATTTTTGATAAGAGTTTTCTTCCTCATTGAGATGAGGTCCCTTGTGTCTTAGATGTAGTTCATTTTTCTCTTATCTCTGACGTAGCTCGTCGCTTTTCTCTTTTCTCTTTCCTCTTTTTTTTATGTTTGGGCGAAGATTTTTCCTCTGCTTCTAACGGGGTTGTAGGAGTGTAGAGGAGCCGTTGAGGAGGCTTTCTCCCTCATCCGATCTTGAACGATTAGGTCTTCATTTGTGTCAGGATGAGGTTCTCTTCCTATTCCTGACATGATCAATTTCAGCTCATGTTAGGATGAGATTTTTCTCCTGTTCCTAACAGGACTGTGGGGGCACATAAGGGCCATTGCAAGGGCCTTTCCCCCCATCCGGTCTCTTACTAACTAGGCCTTCGACTTTGCTCATGTTAGGACGAGGTTCTCCTCCTGTTCCTAATATAGCTATGGGGGCACATAAGGGTCGTTGAGAGGGCCTCTCCTCCAATCCGGTCTCTTACTAACCGAACCTTTGACTTTGCTCATGTTAGGATGAAGTTCTCCTCCTGTTCCTAACATAGCTATGGGGGCACATAAGGGCCGTTGCAAGGGCCTCTCCCCCCATCCGGTCTCTTAATAATCGAGCCTTCGACTTTGCTCATGTTAGGATGAGGTTCTCCTCCTGTTCCTAACATGGCTGTGGGGGCACATAAGGGCCATTGCGAGGGCCTCTCCTCTTATTCGGTCTCTTAATAACCAGGCCTTCCCAGTTTGGAGCAAATTTCCCTTGGTTCTAAGGTTGTGAAACAGCAGCTCGCCGAAGTACTAAATCTCCCGCTCTGAAGGCTTTGCTTTTGACCCGAGAATTATAGTAGCGGGCTACTTTCTGCTTGTAGGCTGCCATCCGAACTTGAGCTGTCTCCCACTTTTCTTCTAACAAATCGAGATTGGCCTTGAGATCCTGTGAGTTGCACTGCTCGTCGAATGCCACGACTCGCACCGACGGAAGCTTGAGTTCAATTGGGATAACGGCTTCTATTTCGAAGACTAAGGCAAAGGGGGTCTCCCCTGTGGACAGTCTTTGGGTAGTTCGGTATGCCCACAACACATGATAAAGCTCATCTGCCCAAGTTTTCTTAGCTTTTTCGAGTCTCACCTTGATTCCTTGCAACAGAGTCCTATTAGTCACCTCAGCTTCGCCGTTTGCTTGCGGATGGGCTACTGACGTGAAGTTATGGGAGATATGTAAGTCTTCACAAAATTTAGCAAATCTTGCTCCAGCAAATTGTCGCTCATTATCAGTAATGAGGGTTCTGGGTAAGTCAAACCTACAAATGATTGACTTCCAGACGAAGTCCTACACTTTAGCTTCTGTGATTTTTGCCAAAGGTTCGGCTTCAACCCACTTGGTGAAGTAGTCAATGGCCACCAGGAGGAACTTTCGCTGCCCGGACGCCATGGGAAAAGGTCCAAGGATATCCATCCCCCATTGTGCAAATGGCCATTGGGCACTCAAGGGTGTAAGTTCGGAGGCGGGCTGTTGATTTATGTCACAAATTGACATAAAAAGTATCAATTAATATCTAAATTATCTAACTTTATTAAGAAATTGATACTTGTTATTATATTTTGCAGAAGAAGAGATCATCAATAGAAAGAACAAGGAAAGAGGATTCCAACGGCGCAAATTTTATGCAAAACGGAGTTAAATTGACCCAGGAATTGAAGAATGAAGAAAGAAGACTCAATTGGGTCAAACCCGAGTCAAATCAGATCAAAATTGGTCAAAAATCAACTGATTTGGTGATCTGGTTAGCCTCCTGGTCCACAGCAACAGGCGCATGGACCATGGACCCATCGGCACACCATAAACCCCCTAAAACCTCTTAGTCCCACATCGGAAGTTTTGAAAACCTTATAACCCCCAAATGCCTATAAAAAGCCCCCAAAGGCCCTTGTTTTATGTATTCTTCCTGGAGATCAAGCTTGTAACCCTAGATAGTGGGGTTTTTAGCTCTCTTTTCAAGTCTCGAGCTTTGAGATTTTTGTAATAAATTTTTTTATATATATAAAATCTTATTTTTATGCAATTTCATCTCTTTACATTATGCAATTTATTTTTCTTGCAATTAGGATAGTTTAATTTATGCAATTTAATTTTATGCAATTAGGTTAGTTTAAATTATGTAGTTTAAATTTATGCAATTAGGATAGTTTAATTTATGAAATTAGGGTAGTTTATTTTTCTGCATTTAAATTTTGCAAGTAGATTTAGATCATGTCTAGCTAAGCATCCCTTCTAGGGTTTGCGATGAAGCTAGATCATGAGTAGGGATTTTACATAGAGTTCTTTCTTTTTCTTAGGGTTTCTTTTTCTTCCTCTTTTGCCAAGAATTTTTGATGAACTACAGTTGGGTCAGAGTCCCTTCATAGTTCATGCTTGATTCAGTGCATAGGAGGAGAAAACCCTAAGGGATCCTAGTTACTACTCCCCTGTAAAGAATCTTGATGGATTATCGTTGGGCCTTAGTCCCTTCATAATCTATGCTTGGGAAAGACAAGAGGAGTAGTCGTTAGGATCAATAAGAAAAATTCTAGGTAGAATTCCCTAATCTAGATCTAGTGGATTCAAAAACCCTAGATCCTTAGTCTTATTGTCTTTAGCAAACAACTTTCGACTTTCGATTTTTGTTAAAGCTCGCTTGAGCATAGATTTGAAAATCATTTTAAAAACCAAGTCTCTGTGGGATCGACCCGTACTCGCTGGTCGTGCTACTCTGCATACTGTGCGCTTGCAGTTTTATTTACAAATTTTAAGATTTGAACATCAAGTTTTTGGCGCCGTTGCCGGGGATCTGGCGTTTTAAATTATTTTCAAATATTTGTTCTTCGTGCGTTATAACTCTCTTTTTTTTTTTTTTTCTTTAGGTTTCTATATTTAGTTGGTGATTGCTGGAAAACTCAGGTACGCTTCTAATTTCTCTTTTATTATTTTTAGTTAATTACTTTTGCTTTTAGACCTAATCATTTGAATTTACTTAATCACAAAAAAAAAAAAAATAAAACAAAACAAAAGACATTTCATAATCGTGAAGTAAAATATCAAAATAAAAAAAAAAATTCTAAATTAAAATCTTTTACATTCTTGGTCATCTTGTTTATTTGTATTTGCATTTTCATAATTAATCTAAGGGCATCAACCCATTAACAAGATAAGGTGGGGATTTCATTACCCTTCCTTAGCCCAAAAACCATCTCCATCATATTGCATTACCTAGACTTTTAATCTTAAAATCAATTAGACGTCAACCTTAAGGAATTCGAGCTCAATAGGACAAGGAACCCTAAGAGTTCTACCAAGTTTGAGTTGTTTGATTAGTTGGTGTCTAGGCAAGTCCCTGAGGGTGGTTTGTTAAATTGGTTCAATTGCTGGCCTGGCCAACTCGTTTGGTGTCTAGAAAGGCAACGATGAGTGAACCTCCCACCTCTTATACTTACCTGGCTAACTAGTTGATCAATCTCCACTTGGAAGGTTTGAAGGGTCATCTTGGAACAGTTAGGAGCTGTCTAGATTTAGGTTAACCCTAGGATAGATTGATTTTAATTTATTGATTCACTTGTTTGAAAAAAAAAAAAAAAATTTAAAATTTAAATTAATTTGGTTACTTTTCTTTAGATTTAGGACTCCTTAGGATCTTCTCTTTAGAACTTTTTCTCTTTTCTTTCTTTTCCTTATACATAAAAATTTTATTAAAAAAAAAAATTGTATAAACATCGAGAACCGTACACTTCGTGTGTGGAGAAGAGTGTCGGGTCGTCTAGTTAGAATTGAGTCAATTCCTGTTGTTCCAATGGCTGAACCAATCCAACCCATGACCCTTAAGGATTTGTGTTATCCAGTTGGCTCCATCCAACCATCTTGTATCAGGTTGCCACAACCTACAGCTAACAATTTTGAAATCAAACCTCAAATCATAAATATGCTTCCAAAATTCACAGGATTAGAGGATGCTTATATATTTATTAGAGAATTTGAGGAGGTATGTGCAACCATGAAACTGCAATTAACAGAGGATGAGGTCAAACTTAGATTAATCAACTTTGCCCTTAAGGACAATGCTAAGAAGTGGCTTTATAGTCTGCCAAACTATTCTGTCACTACCTGGGAGGGCTTTGTGAGAATATTTTTAAAAAAGTATTTCCCCCATCATAAAACAGCTAGGATTAGGAATGAAATAAATCAATTTTACCAACTAGCTGGTGAATCATTTTGGAAGTACTTTGATCGTTTCAAGAATCTTTTGACCCAATGCCCACACCATGGAATAGAAACTTGGAGACTATGCCAGATCATCTATGAGGGGTTAGATTCAAACTCAAGAACCATGCTAGAGTCCATGTGCCAAGGCCAATTTATGGACAAAGAAACTACTGAAGCTTGGCAATTCTTAGAAGACCTAGCCGAGAAAAATTTACAGTGGGAAACAACTAGGGAACCTGATAAAGCTACACCTTCAAGAGGAGGAATGCATCAAATTCAACCAACCTTAGCATCAGAGGCCAAGATTGCAACCTTAACACGTAGATTGGAAGCCTTAGAATTACAGAGACCAGCCAATGTAAATCAAATATCTGCACCCATGTGTAAAGGGTGCAATGCACCAAACCATGTCTTAGAAGAATGTTCCTACTCGAATGAGTGTGCACAGGTGAATGCCACCTATCAAGGACCATTGAACAATCCTTATGCACCCACATATAACCCAGGTTGGAGGAATCACCCGAATTTCTCATGGTCCCAGAATCCTAATGTAGGTAATCCAAATTTCAATCAGCAAAATCTAAGGTCCAACCCAGTGATGAACAACCCGCCAGGCTTCCATGATAATGACAAAAAAATTACCTCTTTAGAGAAAAGCCTAGAAGCCATGATGAAAACACATACCAGCTTTATGCAAACTACGGGTCAACTCATAAATAATAACACCCAAGCTATAGCCCGTCTGGAAATGCAAGTAAGTCAGCTGGCTTCGACCATTAGTGAACGAGAACATGGTAGGTTACCTAGCCAACATGAGCCAAATCCTAGGAACCAAAATGGTCCACGACCCCAACAAGGAAACCAAGTTAATGGTATAAATGCCATTCATACCTTAAGATCAGGAAAACAAATAGACAATAAGGTAGTTGCACTTGATGATATAGATGACTCATCTGCCGAGTCACCTTCTAAAACTACTACCTTTCAACCTCAAGCACCAGAAACTGAAAATTCACCTAGTCCAGTACTTAAAAGTCCTAGAGCTCCTTTTCCAAACAGACTGAAATCCAATAAATCTGAACATTTAGACAAAATTTTAGAGGTATTTAAACAAGTCCAAGTTAATATTCCTCTTTTAGATATAATCCATCAGGTTCCAACTTATGCCAAATTTTTAAAAGATCTCTGCACTAGGAAAAGGACCACTAATGTACCAAAGAAAGCATTTTTGGCTGCAAGTGTCAGTTCATACCTATCTAGCCATGTGCCAATTAAATATAAGGACCCTGGAGCTCCAACAATTTCTTGTGTTATTGGAGAAACCAATATAAAAAAGGCCTTGCTAGATCTAGGAGCTAGTGTGAATATCCTTCCATATTCGGTGTATGAACAACTAGGATTAGAAAAACTTCAACCTACTGGGATCACATTACAGTTAGCCGATAGATCTCTCAGGATCCCTAAGGGAATGGTCGAGGATGTTCTGATAAAGGTTGAAAATTTCATTTTTCCTGTAGATTTTATTGTTTTAGAGACTGAGCCAGTTGCGAATCCTAAAGGACATATACCTGTCATTTTAGGAAGACCATTCTTAGCTACGGCCAATGCTGAAATCAATTGTCGAAATGGTCTAATGAAGTTATCCTTTGGGAATATGACCATTGAGCTTAATGTTTTTAACTTAGAACAGGAATCATCTTCTCATGCTGATGTCAATGTAGTCCAAGATGGTATTTATGAATCCATTGACATTAGTGATGATGAAGTCGACCTAGAGTCTAACCCCTGGTTAATCCATGAGTCTGAGGATGTCAATGAAATACTTAAAGAAAATCAGATTAATCAGGAATCGACACTTCCTACTGAACCAATCATTGAGATGGTGAACTCATCACCTAAACCATCGATAGAGGAAGCACCCATTTTAGAACTGAAGCCCCTCCCAGAACATCTCAAGTATGCATATCTAGGACCCAAAGAAACTTTGCCTGTAATTATTGCATCAGACCTAGATCCCAAGCAAGAGGAGGAGTTATTGTCAGTTCTAAAAGCAAATCAAGAGGCAATAGGTTGGACCATAGCAGATATCAAAGGAATAAGCCCTTCTATAGTTCAACATAGAATATACTTAGAGGAAGAGGCTAAACCAACAAGAGAAGCCCAAAGAAGGCTTAATCCAGTTATGAAGGATGTAGTTAAAAAGGAGATTCTGAAACTCCTAGATAGTGGAATAATTTATCCTATTTCTGATAGCTCTTGGGTAAGCCCAGTTCAAGTAGTACCCAAGAAATCTGGGGTAACAGTGGTCCAAAATGATGCAAACGAACTTATCCCAACTAGGACCCAAACGGGATGGAGGGTCTGTATAGACTATAGAAAGTTGAATGCTGCGACAAGGAAAGATCACTTTCCTTTGCCATTTATTGATCAAATATTGGAAAGACTAGCCGGACAAGAGTTTTACTGTTTTCTTGATGGATACTCCGGTTACAACCAGATCCCCATAGCCGCTGAAGATCAAGAAAAGACTACATTCACCTGTCCATTTGGTACTTTTGCCTATAGACGAATGCCCTTTGGACTATGTAATGCACCGGCAACCTTTCAGAGATGCATGATCAGCATATTTTCAGATATGATAGAACGATTTCTAGAAATTTTTATGGATGACTTTTCTGTTTTTGGTCTAACCTTCTCCGAGTGTCTGAATCACCTGTAATTAGTTCTAGAACGATGTAAGGAGAAGCACCTAGTTCTCAACTGGGAAAAATGTCAGTTTATGGTCAAACAGGGAATAGTTCTTGGCCATGTCATTTCTAAAAAGGGGATTGAAGTGGACAAGGCCAAAATAGATCTAATTGCAAGTCTTCCACCACCTAAATCTGTGAAAGAAATACGTTCATTTTTAGGTCATGCTGGATTCTATAGAAGGTTTATTGCCAACTTTAGCAAAGTAGCACGTCCACTGACTAATCTTTTGGCAAAGGATACTAAATTTGAATTTACTCATGAGTGCTTGGAATCCTTTGAATTTCTAAAAAATGCACTTGTATCAGCTCCAATCATTCATCCTCCTGTCTGGTCTGAACCATTTGAATTAATGTGTGATGCGTCCGATCATGTTGTGGGCGCAATCTTAGGTCAACGAATAAATAAGCTGCCTAGAGTGATATATTATGCAAGTAAAACCTTAAATGATGCGCAGCTTAACTACACCACAACTGAGAAGGAGTTCCTTGCCGTTGTCTTTGCTTTAGAGAAATTTAGATCTTATTTGGTTGGGACCCACACCATTGTTTACACCGATCACTCAGCCATTAGACATCTCCTAGCAAAGAAGGATGCCAAGGCACGTTTAATCAGATGGATTTTGCTCCTTCAAGAATTTGACCTAGAAATTAGGGACAAGAAAGGCACTGAGAACGTTGTAGCAGATCATTTGTCCCGAATTCCAGTTGCACCATCTAGTGAACCACCCATCAATGAATCTTTCCCAGATGAGCAACTCATGTCTTTGTCTACTGAACCTTGGTTTGCTGATATTGTAAATTATTTAGCCATAGGCAAGATACCTTCTCATTGGACTAAGCAGGATAAATATAAATTCTTTGCCCAAGTGAAGTATTTCATTTGGGATGATCCTTATCTTTTTAAACAATGTCCTGATCAAATTATTAGAAGGTGTATCCCAGATAACGAAGTCATGAATATTTTATCTTTTTGTCATGATCAAGCATGTGGGGGTCACTTCGCGTCTAAGAAAACTGCTGCTAAGGTTCTCCAATGTGGTTTTTATTGGCCCAATTTGTTTAAGGATGCTCACGAATATTGTAAAAATTGTGCTCAATGTCAGAAAATGGGCCGAATCACCAAGCGACACATGATGCCACTCAACCCAATCTTGGTAGTTGAAGTTTTTGATGTTTGGGGGATCGATTTCATGGGACCATTTCCAAATTCCTTTGGAAATGAATATATTCTAGTAGCAGTTGATTATGTTTCAAAATGGGTAGAAGCAATTGCATGTAGAACACCCGATAGCAAAATGGTCATTAAGTTTCTTAAAGAAAATATTCTCTCCCGTTTCGGTATTCCTAGGGCAATCATTAGTGATCGGGGAACCCATTTTTGTAACCGACCTTTTGCAACATTGATGAAAAAGTATAATGTCACCCACAAATTGGCCACACCATATCATCCTCAAACTAGTGGGCAAGTTGAAGTGTCAAACCGACAAATCAAACAGATCCTGGAAAAAACTGTTAATGCCAATAGAAAGGATTGGTCTTTAAAATTAATTGATGCACTTTGGGCATACCGAACCGCTTTCAAGACCAATCTAGGAATGTCTCCTTATAGGATTGTGTTTGGTAAACCATGTCACTTGCCTATTGAGATAGAACACAAAGCCATGTGGGCCATCAAACAACTAAATACAAATTTGAACGATGCTGGAAACCATAGGAAGCTTCAATTGAATGAATTAGAAGAACTTAGAAATGAAGCCTATGAAAATGCAAGGATATACAAGGAACGAACCAAAGCATTTCATGATCAATCAATTATAAGAAAAACTTTCAATATCGGACAAAAGGTGCTCTTATATAACTCTAGATTACATCTGTTTCCAGGAAAGCTTAGGTCTAGATGGACAGGACCATTTTTAGTAAAGGAAGTTTTTTCACACGGAGCTGTTGAGATTGAAAACCCAAGTAATGGTGTTATCTTTAAAGTTAATGGTCAACGATTAAAACCATTCTTGGAATTACCTGTCAAGACTGTTGAAGATGCCATGGTTCTTTATGAACCAACTTATTCTGATTAAGTTGCTTCGAGGTTTGGTCTGGCTGAAGACATAAAACTTAGCGCTTCTGGGAGGCAACCCAGCTTATTTAATTTCTAATGCTTTCTTTGTTTTCAGTTTGCTTAGGACAAATAAATTAGATAAACTCCATTGGGGACAATGTCGGTCAAGTTGAGGGGAGAGCTTGAACAAAATCAGGTGTTATCATTTCCTTTTCCTTCCACTATGAGTTATTTCTTGCATTTAATATATTATGTAAAAAAAAAAAATAATAATAATAAAAATAATAAAATATATATATATATATATATGAAATAAATTAATCTATAAAAGAAATAAGAGTAAGTTAGAAAGTATTTGCTAATGTAGTGAGTCACGGAGAAGATTAGCTGGTTAGACTCTTGGTGGCTTAGGTCATTTAAAGACTATTAGCACTTCCAATTGCACATGCACGCTAACAAGGTAAAGTAGGTGTTAATTGTAAGGCCAATTAAGGATTTGAGTATTATTTAAATTAGATAATTTTCTCTACACCCCAATTGAAGAAATTTGAATTTAAGGAAAGAGCTACCTGCCTGAAATAAAATGCAAAACACAGAGTAAATGTGGATTGCCCTAAGCCTAGTAACCGGGTCTCTTCACCTAAGTCAAGTGTTGAGATTCGCGTCAAACGGTGGTGGGAAGGCCAGGATGCTCAGCAAAAAAAAAAAAAAAAAAAAAAAAAAAAAAAAAAAACAGTGTGAAAGCTACCTTAGTTCTTTGTTTAATCTGGGGTGTATAGAAAATTAATCGAACTAAGTTATGAAAAATGATACAATTGGCCTGTACAAGTTAATACTGAAATACTAAGTTAGTTATCACTCACACAAGTGCTATAAAACTTTAAGTGTACTCTAAGAAAGCTTCTAAGTAGACTGACTACCGATTCTAATTCGAAGCTCATTACTTAGTAATACTAGAAAACTTCTTGAATTTCGATCTTAAATTAATTTGCAAAGGAAGGATCTTTTTGGAATATGATCTTATTTTGGTACATTGCTAAGGGACTAGCAATGATTAAGTTGGGGGGTGTGATTTATGTCACAAATTGACATAAAAAGTATCAATTAATATCTAAATTATCTAACTTTATTAAGAAATTGATACTTGTTATTATATTTTGCAGAAGAAGAGATCATCAATAGAAAGAACAAGGAAAGAGGATTCCAACGGCGCAAATTTTATGCAAAACGGAGTTAAATTGACCCAGGAATTGAAGAATGAAGAAAGAAGACTCAATTGGGTCAAACCCGAGTCAAATCAGATCAAAATTGGTCAAAAATCAACTGATTTGGTGATCTGGTTAGCCTCCTGGTCCACAGCAACAGGCGCATGGACCATGGACCCATCGGCACACCATAAACCCCCTAAAACCTCTTAGTCCCACATCGGAAGTTTTGAAAACCTTATAACCCCCAAATGCCTATAAAAAGCCCCCAAAGGCCCTTGTTTTATGTATTCTTCCTGGAGATCAAGCTTGTAACCCTAGATAGTGGGGTTTTTAGCTCTCTTTTCAAGCCTCGAGCTTTGAGGTTTTTGTAATAAATTTTTTTTATATATAAAATCTTATTTTTATGCAATTTCATCTCTTTACATTATGCAATTTATTTTTCTTGCAATTAGGATAGTTTAATTTATGCAATTTAATTTTATGCAATTAGGTTAGTTTAAATTATGCAGTTTAAATTTATGCAATTAGGATAGTTTAATTTATGAAATTAGGGTAGTTTATTTTTCTGCATTTAAATTTTGCAAGTAGATTTAGATCATGTCTAGCTAAGCATCCCTTCTAGGGTTTGCGATGAAGCTAGATCATGAGTAGGGATTTTACATAGAGTTCTTTCTTTTTCTTAGGGTTTCTTTTTCTTCCTCTTTTGCCAAGAATTTTTGATGAACTACAGTTGGGTCAGAGTCCCTTCATAGTTCATGCTTGATTCAGTGCATAGGAGGAGAAAACCCTAAGGGATCCTAGTTACTACTCCCCTGTAAAGAATCTTGATGGATTATCGTTGGGCCTTAGTCCCTTCATAATCTATGCTTGGGAAAGACAAGAGGAGTAGTCGTTAGGATCAATAAGAAAAATTCTAGGTAGAATTCCTAATCTAGATCTAGTGGATTCAAAAACCCTAGATCCTTAGTCTTATTGTCTTTAGCAAACAACTTTCGACTTTCGATTTTTGTTAAAGCTCGCTTGAGCATAGATTTGAAAATCATTTTAAAAACCAAGTCTCTGTGGGATCGACCCGTACTCGCTGGTCGTGCTACTCTGCACACCGTGCGCTTGCGGTTTTATTTACAAATTTTAAGATTTGAACATCAGCTGTCTTTGGATATTCACATATCTCTGACATCGATCACACTTTCTGACATATTCAAAAGAGTCGTGGTACATTGTAGGCTAGTAATAATCTTGTCGGAGTAGCTTGTGGGATAAAGATCTAGCCCCCAGGTGACTTTCGCAGACTCCTTCATGTACCTCCCATAAGGCAAAGTCGGCTTCAGAAGGTCGGAGACATTTCAGGAGGGGCAAAGAGTACGACCTCTTGTACAGCTTGCCCTTATAAAGGATATATCGGGAGGCCTGATTTCTAAGCTTCTAGCTTCTTTTGCATCATGAGGAAGAATTTCATCTTTGAGGTATGCAACCAGTGGGTCAATCTAGCTGGGTTCATGGTTGATCTCCATTACAAGCTGCGATTCTTCCGTACTTAGGCATTTCATAACTTCGAAGAGGACTTCCTTGGGTAGTTCAGTCGGAGCCAGTGTAGCCAACTTGGAGAGAAGATCGGTCCTGGTATTTTCTGCTCTTGAAATCTGCTTGATGTTAAAGCTGCTAAAGGCAGGGGTAATCTCTTTACTTTTTCGAGGTACTTGGCCATACTGTCCTCCCGAGCTTCATAGTTTTCGCTGACTTGTCCCACCACCAATTGGGAGTCACTGTAGACTTGGAGCCGATCTACTTCTAATTCTTTAGCGATCTTCAATCCTACAATCAGAGCTTCATATTCTGCTCCATTATTTGTGGCAGAGAATTCGAAGTGCAGCGCGTACTCCACGATAATTCCTTTCGGATTGATCAAGATCAGGGCTTGCGCCTGTGCCTGACATGTTGGAGAAACCATCCACATAGAGGGTCCAAAAGCCATCAGGGAGATCGGATCTTTCCTCAGGGGAGTTCGACTGGAGCCCCGGGTTGTCAGCTTCACCTCGTTCAAGTTCGGCTTCTTCGAGATGGTGCATTCCACTATGAAGTCTGCTAATATTTGGGCTTTTATCATCGATCGAGGTCGATAATTGATGTCGAATTTTATGAGCTCGACCGCCCATTTTGCTATCCTTCCAGAAGCATCTGCCCGATGCAGAACTGCCTTAAACGACTGGTCGGTGAGCAGTGTTATGTTGTGCCCTTGAAAGTAAGTCGGAGCCTTCGGACTGCAATCAACAGGGTATAAGTTAGTTTCTCTAATTTAGTGTACCTGGTTTCAGCATCTCTTAATTCGACTTATGTAGTAGATCGGCCGTTGAATTTTTGCTTCTTCCTTAACCAGTACTGCCGCAAGAGCCACAAGGGGGAGACCGCCAGGTACAGGAACAACTCCTTTTCAGGTTCGGGCTTTGCCAACAGCGAAGGTGAGCTGATGTAGTTCTTCAATTCTTTGAATGCTTGCTGACATTCAGTGGTCTAACAGAAGTTCTTCGACTACTTGAGAGTCTGAAAGAAGGTAGGCAGTGTTCGGCCGACCTTGAGAATGAAGCGATTCAAAGCAGCTACTCTCCTAGTAAGGTGCTGAACTTCCTTTATTGACTTTGGGCGGTCATTTCTTGGATGGTATGAATCTTTTTCAGATTGCTTCGATCCCGCACCTCGATACCATAAAATCCAAGAATTTCTCTAAGATTACTCTAAAAGCATACTTGGTTGGTTCAGCTTCATCTGTATTTTCAAAGGGCGCTGAAGGTCTCCTCAAGGTCGGCGATGTGGTTCATTGAGGATTTACTTTTTATAAGCATGTCGTCCACGTAAACCTCCATGTTGCGACTGATCTGCTCTTTGAAGATCTTGTTCACCAGCCGTTGATAGGTTGTCCCTGCATTTTTTAGGCCAAAAGGCATGACCTGTAATAGAAAAAGATCACGGTCAGTGATAAAAGTAGTTTTTTCTTCACCCTGATGCCATCCTGATTTGATTGTAGTCGAAGAATGCATCCATGAAAGTGAGAAGCTCGTGGTCCGAGGTTGCATCCACTAATTGATCAATTCTGGGCAGAGGATAACTGCCCTTCGAGCAGGCTTTGTTCAGCTTTTTGAAGTCTATAACATCCTCCACTTGTCGTTCGCCTTCTTGATGAAAACCACATTGGAGACCCAG